>NW_019214029.1:94358-173600 GCF_002532875.2 Varroa jacobsoni
AAACAAAATCTTTTTATCCCACGTCTTCATCTTTCTTTCCCCTCGCTGTTGCACTGTTTTTTTTAGGCATATCGTTAGCGCTATCCTAACAGTGGCTAATAAAATTCAATCTATTGTGCCGAACCTAGGACATTCCGTCATCAGGAATCGACCGGTGGATTCCTCTTGAAGGACGAACGACCCGTTCTTCGGTGCAGGGCCAGATAAGGCTGCGACTCTCCCTCGGAACGCGAGAAGACCGCGGCCTTGCGCAGTGTGAAGACAACTGGAAAGAGGTGTGCATGCAGGGAGAGATGACAAACGGCTTATTCATCGATTCATTGCTTCCGCAGTTCATCGTTATGAGTTATTCAATTCAAAGGAGCATGTATAACTGCATAGCTGAAAACATTATCAGCAAAACGGTTCTTGGATTGGCTATTCCATTAAAAAAAAAAACTGTTTTGAGTCTATTGTAGTTTATCTAGTGAGCTCGTTTCTAATCTTTCCGCTATCAGCAAAAAAAAAGCATATGTCAAGCTTATCAGCCAAAAAAGAACGGCGCCTAATAATCGCCACCCTTAGCCTTAACGATACGTGCAGCCTTTAATTTACCTTAATTGTTACCTATAACATTTTCCGAGGGCCGAATTGGCTCGTCCTGCTCATCACTAACTATTTCGTACAATATATATTTGCCACAGCAGTGATATGTGATGGAGAAAGGAACAATGCCAATATTATGAAATAGATCCATAAAGATTAAATTGAAAAAATATATAATTCTGGAAGCGGCCATTTAGTGAAATTGGTTAACTTACTAAGAGCAATTTCTCGACAGATGCATCAGTTGATAGCGTGCGATAATTTTCGTAAGATTTCGACCCAACCTGGTATTCCCTCTTCCATTTATAATCATTTTCCAAATTACTAACCACGAAGAGTTTGAAAGACATATGTTTCATAAACTTGAAACAAATCAATTTGTAAGGATTTCACCAAGAGTACAATTCAAAACTTACTGTAATTGACTAAATCGTTGATTTAACGAGACTTACAAACAGCCAGCTATATCAAGCTGTTCATGATAGATCTTGAATGTGATGTTTATCTGATTAACTAAAGTTCCAGTAGCCAAATTGTTCAAGTTCTACCGCGTTCTGTCGCTGCACCCTCTTTAAGCGTCAAAATTGACATTTGACTAAACTTATTCGTGTCTCGAAGGACAGTTGATTAATAAATAAAAATAAAAGGTAAAGAGTAGAGCTGTCCTGCGGCGAGACGTCGTACTAAAGACGTCCTACAGCTTTGATCTAATGTCTCGCTGATGAGAACTTGTTTAAAGTATAGGACAGCCTTTCGACAGCGTTTTGCTGAGAGCAATGTATCCATTTTGAATCCTTGTCGTTACTTACTGTCATGGTATAAACAGCACTTTTTGGAAGTAATCTTTACAAACGTATGTCTGGGATCAGTGGCAAGAGGAAAATAGGACAAGGTGAAACGACTCGCATTTTTATCAGGTTAAGCCTGTGCACCTTTCCATGCCACTACGGCTCCCGTAATCGTTTGTGATGAAACTCCGTAGGCGAAAAGTACAGTGCACCGTAGTTCAAATTGCGATTTTACCCGACCTAGCAATTCTAACAAAACATATTTAATAATTAACCAATAGTTCGGTTCGAGGTGTCGACGGAGGTTTATTCTCATCTAGTGCGCCCACAGCTAAGCTTATATGAGCCCTGGTTATCTCGCATTTATCTGGCATCGACGTAATTCCATTTAGCGGGCCCTGCAGCTAAAAGTCGTAAGCCAAAAGCCCAAGCGATAGTGACAGATACCGAACGTTGAGCCACTTTACAGGTGCTCGTCTTAACACAACCGCTAGACATTCTCGATGGTTGCTAGATGATCAAAAACAATATGAATTTTTTTAGCTTCATTATCGTTAAAGAGATATCCACAAACCTGTCGTAGCAAGTAAAAAAACTGAAGCAGCTGGCATTTGTTGATTTCATTCCAACGTTTGTATAAATAGGCAGTCGCCGTTGACGGTGCCTAACAAGACAGATTAACGGTCAGCTAATATTGTTACCTCCGAGCCTTATATTTGGAACTGTTCTCAGTTCAAAGTCGTTTATTTTCAATGTAGTTTGGTGGCAACTCTTTACCGAACCGCAATATAATAACAAATAGTTTATGAATGCAAAGATAATATTGTATGCTTGACGTTTTTCATGCCGTTTTTGTTGTTTCCCTCGCAAAGGTCGTGGAACATCATCAGCTACTCGATATCTTCATCCAGCATACGCTCGCCAATTACCAGGTAGTATCATGTCGTTTATGCAATTGAGCTAACTATTTCCGCTAAATAAGGGGCATGCTCATTTGATACAAGCCAGCAGCAATGTACGTAGTACATGGTACAGGTTCGATAGTTTACCTTTATCGTCGGCCTGCTGCGGCGCTTGATTGTTGCTACATCCCTTAATTTGACCTGGGTGTACGTTACTGGACAAAGTGATTTACTGCTGTCTCTTAGCTAATATTAGCGGCATACGTATACAATTCATTAATTATTTGAAGCACACCGCTTCCACGTGGCAGTTTCGAGGAAAGATGGCATGCCAATCTAATACAACTTCCAGCATGAAATAATGCAGAAACCTCTCGCGTATTTTATTTCAGTCTTTTATGACCATGAGGTTTTTTTCCAAACGCTATATTTAACGGGTCAGTGCTAACAGCTCGAAGAACATTGAAGCATTTAGTCCTTTTTAGAAGTTCCGCAAAGGTGCACAGTATATGAAATAGGGTGATCACGAATTCGTGGGCGGGTAACTGCACCGTACCTTTATTGTTGGCGCCTTTGGTATCGATGCAACTCTCAAAGTGTCCCACCAATAGTTCGAGATATCTAACAGCCTTAACTATCCCTTCCTGGACATAACTCATAATAATGAATCTCCTTGATGCACACTTTCGGTATGAATCTCTCCTGAGGTCCGAGTCCGTTTGGCACTGGCGACTTTTTTTGACTAGCTTAGTTGGCGGCCCAGCCTGACCCATATTTCGTTTATAGCAACAATGTAACCCAGGCGGTTTTTTGTCCATATTGACGCTAGAGTGCATCGTACGTGTTTCTATCGAAACTCAGTTTATGACAAACATGTTTCTGTTTTCAGTGTTTTCGTGCTCCGAGCAATCTCATATTGAGTTGACAGAAAGTACAATACCCATACTCTACGCTGCTTAAACACTTGCATGATCGTAGTAACTTATTTATCCGTTTCAGGTCTTGAGGTGTAGTTGCCTTTTCTAACCTTGCGATTCTTACCCTTAGAATGCTTACCTATGTAACGAACGGGGCCCCCGCGCCTTCGCCAATATTTGATACATTCAAATAGCGGTGCCAATTTCGAAAAATACAAACAAAATCATAAGCGTTAATTTTCGTTAGTTTATGCTATACTTCTATTCTCTGCTCATACTCAAACAGCCTACAGACGTATATCGCAAAGAACTCAAATGTAAATATTTACCCACTCTGTCCAATTCATAGCGTATTGTGTAAAAGTTTTTTTCTGTAATTTTCCATGCGCCGAATAGCTTCGGCAGGCTGTTAATATGCATATCATATGCTTGTAGCCTTTATCGTGGACCTCTTAACTTGCCGAAGTAACACAAGGCCTTCGGTACTTCGTGCGCATAAATATGGAGGTTAGATGTGTATAAGAAGTTAACGGCAACAACTAATGACCAAGGCGCTAGTTCTCGGATTATTTGAAAACAAAATGTAGGTCACGTGCCGAGAAACACCGTGCCCTTTTTAACCTTCATTAGCAACATCCCCACTATTGGTCAACCCAATATTTATTATCTTCCACAAGATTATGAAGAAAACTACCTTTATGTATGTCAGTATTTCTTACAGTTTACATTCTTAACATAAACAAGTTTGCAAGTATGGTCTATATAAATGCTCAGTCCCACAGGACGCACTACTGCGGGGTAGGCCTAAATTACTAAGTACGATTACATTACTATTATTTCAACTTATCACTTCGACAGCTCTGAGTGTAGCATATACCGAAATGGGACACGGCTTGTCACAAAACAGCTACCAGTTTGCGCCTGCTTTCGGTAATAAGAGAAAGATATCGTTGAAACAAAATTTCATTATGTCTTTTTAGTCTTGCTAGCTTTGCCGTTCACCCATCAGTGGCAGACATTGGGCGACTCATGTCCTTAGGTTGCAGCCAGGAACAGCCACAACCGTAACCACAGGATCAACAACAGCGAACGTGTTATGGGTTTCTCTGGGCTCAGACGCCGATGGACTAGCGGATGGATAGACATTGTTACTAGCTATATTTAGTGTGGCTCTAACTCAGTCTGAATGAAATGAAACAAGCATACGAAGTATGATGGTGTAATGGCACCGGTGACGATTCTAGCCTTCCGCAGCTTAAAACCGCTTGATAGGAAAGTGTTTCGCTCATTGTCGCTTGTCAATTCGTACGCTGTAAAAGAAAAAAAAAGTTTGTACTATCGTTCGCTTAATAAAACACCGACAATACGTAATGATTTGGCAGCTTATGCGCTGCTGTTGGCTTAAGGAAAACTTAAGGCCTTTCTCTACAGTGAGCCTGCCTGATTAGCGTTCTACTTATTTGACTTCACCTCACGACAGAAATTAGATTATCGCCAAGAGCCTGTACCATGCACACGGTAACAAATGGCAGATAGTGAGGATGCCAATACGAAAGACGTTTGCCGCGTTAATTGGTACCAATAGTCACAAACAGCTCCGTCAATCGATTTTGTTAATGAGCTTTCAGAACAAACATTCCTAATTTATTGGGAATATTAGGACAGCAAGTGTGGTGACTTTGAGCACAATATGCCTGCACATTTGATATCTCAGGCCAATTGAACATATTTATCCTAAGGATGAGTTTTAATTAGTTGCGAGCCTGCGTTAACAGGTTGTACGGCTGTTTTTTTTTTTAGCTATAGTATAAAGCTTGTAATAAGCTGATAAGCCGTTGCAGGCGGCTCGGTTGAAATCTGTTAACATGCAGTGATTGTTTCAAATACGATTTTTCTCACCTGTAGTTTGAGCTGGAAGAGAAGACGTTGTAGAAAAATAAAACGTGTGCTAAAAAACATTATGAAAAATATATTTCCTTTTAAAATTAGTCTTAGTCCCGTAACTGTGAGATTACGAAATAATTTTAATGTATTAACGGAGAGACACAAATACAACAACAAAGATAGGTTGCGTGCAGTCGGAACAAGGGATAATTGATAAAGGTTGGTGAAAAAACTGATGCGAGGTAACTATGCCAAGTTCATAGAGCCCTAGTCAACACCTTGACAATTCAAGCCACTTAGTTCCTCGCAGTGGGTCACCTAGAAAACCACAGACCTATAATCACAAGGAGACAATGGCGATAAGAGGCAACAAATTAACAGAAGTAATGCAGTTAGCTAATGGATAAATTGCGACAAGGCTAAAATAACCTTTTGCTTCCGTTAAAGCAAACAGTGTTGGGAAGCGCCCGGTGGGCATGAAGCATCAGTTGAAATTTCGGTTGTATAAACGCTTGGGCCAGAGTGTTCCCAGTCGCTAGACATGACCGATGTATGAAGCTATTCAATGCTGCGTACTGTAAACCGTTGCACGCGGCACGGCGTTCGCCATTCGTAGTAAAAGCAATAGAGTAATAAAAAAAAAAGGTAGCAAAGTAATAGAGGTTTTTTTTTTTTGTTGCAGAAAGCTTCGGAATGGCCCGGTGAAGTAGCCCGTGCCGCGCAGACGATACTGCATCAACATGCGATTCAGGGTGACCTGAGCGAGCTGCAGCAAAGTCTTTCGCGATGGGTGGCGATCTCCAAAAGGCATCAAAATCGAAAAGCGCAACCCCTCGACTATGCTTTACTCCATTCGCTACTCGAAGACGTTGATACCAAATGGGAACATTCGGAAAAGGCGCTGTCTCGAGACGAGGTTGCTTTTTTTAAAAAAACAAATACGGAAAATATATTTTACAGTTCGGAAAAATACTTAATAGTCTAGGTTTTAATAAAGCTTAACTTGCCAAGTTTTTTGTCCGAATCAGTAATACGTGTACGATTGTCTATAAGCTAGCTCCAATAATAGGTACGTACGACGAGGAAACATTTTTATTGTGGGTGTTTGCTATTCTGACCGTCAAGCCGCTTCGTGCAAACGTGATCAGGCATAGGCCTCACGAATTCGTCAATTTCTATTCCTACAGGAAGCATCGTTGGCGGAGTCGTTCAATAATATGATCGACCTCTGTCTTCAAGTCATTGCCAAGCATCGTTCCATCATTCCTGTGGCAAACCTTGAAGCCGAACACAAAATGGTGCACATGCTTAAGTATGTTTTCTTTGCTTAAATAAATCGCCATCATCACTACAATAAACCTATTCATGTCTCAAGTATAGTGCGTACATGTGCACGTCGTTTGTAAACGTGCACACAAAAACCATACTAACCTCTGAAGGACATGTTTGAAAACGGTATTTTCCTCGGCATGATTTTTGACCCAAGTAATCAAATTCCAACAAAGCATGAGATTTTTTTTATGTGTTATCGAAATTAAAAGCGGTGCCTTTACGGTAATATGCGCATATAATAGGGCAGGTAGATTTTATCTGCACGATTTCCTGTCCGTGGCCGTAGTACCACTTACGTCCATCACCTCGTACACTACTTACCTCGTTTTGCACCACCCTTAATCGGAAAGGCCATCGCTTATGTTGCTAATTGCAAAACCATTATGTCGACGCTAGAAAAAGAGGAGCATCATAAAGTGACATGAAATTGGCATCGGGACGGACACAGTTTCAGGAACAGATAACTGCAGGGCTTATGTTCTACACACGAAAGAAACAGCTGGCTGGATTCAAGAAAAGAGATCAGTGTCAGTTACTTTATGCCAGAAGGACTACATGCTGCGAAAGATATTCATAATGCTCTCTGTCTCCTTCGTGGCATCGGTTATGCTGGCGGCCGTAATAGGGATGGCCGATACAAGAGCCCTCATCACACGAGCACACAAACGCTTTAGACTCGACTGCAACATACAGCTATCACATAGCAATATTATCTAATCTTCCAACAAATCGCCAGCGACACAGACTAATCTGTGGGCGCCAAACAGCACATTACCAAAGCTATGATATCTGCCTGAGCCCTTCGACGTAAACGACTCTGACGCTGTCCCGTCATAGACGATGCGTCGATATGAAAAAATGGGAAAACTGTAGTTCAATAAAATGTATGAGCAAACGAAGTTCCTCTGCCATAGCTTGCTGCTCCTTGCTGTGTCCTCTACCGAGCGCCGAGGCCAGGGCCTTGACAAATAATGAGATCACACGCCTTAACAAAGTCAAGGTCTTTCTGGTGGACTACGATAAGTTAAGTGCATATGTAGCCGTCCGAGACGTCACCACGTGCTTGGCCACAGCCATAATGCTGACGGTTGCTGACAGCGTCGCAGCTATTCGATTATAACGAGTAAGGACTAACTAAGTAAGGATATGGAGCAGGAAACCCTTCAGCGACTCGCCATTAAAAATTGCTGTTGAAAAGCTGATTGAATGAGTAATAGGCATGGTGTCCTACGCTTAGCCGATTGTCAACTCCACCCAATGAAAATACAAGTCAGTCTCTATTTATATGCGTACCGAGCTTATGGTGGTCGTCCAGACACAGACGCGTGTCGTACGTCGATACAAAGTGTCTGCGAGAAGCTTTTGACTGCTCACGCCACTTACGTTCTATATAGCCCTATAGTGCGCACCGTGTATAGCCGTTTATAATGTACAAACATTCCTTTGCTCAATAGTATTAGTGCAAAGATTTCGTTATTAAATAATAAAATGACAACCGGTCCTTCGCATGGCATATTAAATTCTACAATAATTAGAAATGCTGGATTCCTGCTACTAATTGTTTTTCTAATTAGATAGTAAGTTTACCTAATGGCCGGATCTTGCCTATTTTTGACCTTCAGGTGTTTGTCCCTGATCTATAAAATGAAAGCGTTCAAATGGTGTTGTCCTTTCCGAAATCAGTTAACCGTAGAGGTGATCAACGCACTAAAAGTAAGCTCACACTTCATAGTACACAACATAGAAACATAGAAGACCTGTATGGTACTAAAGAATAATTAACATAAAATATACAATGTAGAAATGTCGCGCAATAAACAAAGCATCCGTTGTTTGCTCTTGTCATTATCACGTTAACGAGCAGAAAGGTGCCACGGAATGGTTCAACGCAACCCTGCAACACCAACAAGAACATTTAAACGGATCAGGATTTACCGAAGAACGTGCCACACTTACGGCACTTTCACTTCTTGTCAACGCCGTTAATTCCGACATTCAGCGCGGCGAAAAGTATCATAATCATCTCTTTGAAACGTGTGTAATACATAGTTATATACATACATATATAACCTCAAGACTGTGACATCTGAGGTTGTAGATCCATAGCAATGGTATGCCAAACTGTGCTCCGGAACTTTACGAGGAATACCTGAATGGACTGTTTTCGGTTCTACCCATATGTGCTTTGTGTTTGGATCGCTAACTAAGAGATACACAACAATTGGCTAAATTTGTGTTAGATCTCTACGGCTCTCGTACTGTTCAGGCTGAATAGGTCAGATGGCTAGATTCAAGCAGTTAATGTTAGAAATCCTGGCTAGATTCTAGCTGACATATAGCTTAGTTACGGAACAGAGCTAGTCTCTGTTTTCAGTGTTAGCCATAGATAGCAATAGTTATGCTTCTATTGAAGGCTATGCAACGTCAACATTATGAGTAACTTTCAGTAGAAGTATTCTAACCTAAAATACGAGAATAAATTTACAGGTTCATTGGGATTAACTACATTGCAACGAACTACAAGCAGTTTGAAAAAATGGTAATTAATCATTCACGGCGAAGTTAGTTCAACCATGTATCCCGTAGCTAGGAAGCACGGAGTTTTGACTTCTTAAGAACTCAGCTTTTATTTGACCTACATCTAATATACCATTGGAGAAAGGGTTTCATGCGGGGACTTTGTAGACATGAGACAAATCGGACTAAACAATAAGATTTTCATGGCCTTACCTGTAAACAGTCCTGCATATTTGTCTTTTATCATTTGAGCTGAAATGGAAAGAATTGCAGTTTAGAAGAATCCAGGCTTCCGAAATCTGACGTCTAGGAAACATGGGAGTACGGTGGGGTAGTAACCAGCTCCATATTTAGCATACAATTCACCAGGTTTTGTTTCATTCACCGGCTGAGCATTACCACCCCCAGGCTTATGAATGCTGTCACAGCATTAGTAGAAAACCACTCGTTACTTTAGTTTATCTTAATATTTGGTAGACATGTGGACAAATTTTACTGAACCCTTTCGTTTATTGCAGATATCGGATGAAGTAGCGATGCGTCTACAAAATGAGGTACTGCAATTAATACAGATAAAACTTTTTTCGTCTAACATAGGTAATCCATTTTGGCGGCAGATAGCAAGAAAACAGAGTTTTACGACATCTAGTTAACAAGTTCAACAAATATATAATATTTTCTACGTTACCAAAATGGTCATATTCAATTTGAAATTTTCAGCACCTGCTGCCCGAGTGATTTATGAATAAAGGCTCCATGAGGCTATTAACAAATTCCCATAAAAAGTGTTTTACCGACTAAGAACTTCAGATATAAAGTGCAGCTAACCTTACAGACGCCTGGTCGGATCCTTGCACGTAAAGTTAATTGTGACTAGATTTATGAGTGGGTTTATTACTCCAACAGGGGGGCGCTGCTTCAACGACTCGAATGGTTATCTAAGTTAATGTTCACTGTTAGTAAACTGGGGCAGTCAATGATTGGCACTGACCACTGCTACCAGGCACGATAAATGTTCAATCGCAGAGAACATGTCGCAATAGTCAACACACGTCACTTCCTAGAACTCCCGGTTGTTAGCGGTCGTAAACGTTCTGGTGAATAAAAAATTTCTCCTAGGCTTTGATTTCGAAAGAGTGCGCGAAAGAAGGACTTCGCAGTTCATGCACGTCATAGACGTTTCGAGTGTACGCATCCTATGGCCAAACGAAACGGTATCTAATACGAGTATGGGAGCGTGGTCGGAATGTATGTTGTCGTGTAACAACTTTGCTCCTACCTTTCCGTTCACAGGTGCATGACGTTTTGGCCGAAAAGGTAAAAGCAATCATCGCTGCCCAAGAGAATCCGGCGGGACATACGATAGTCTTTTCTGGTGGCCCGGGTTCGTCGGACCCCCACGAAGATGCTGTAGCAACAGGCATCGCACTGTTCGAGCTCTACATGGCGCTGCAAGAGTTTGCAAAGTTTCGCCAAGTGCACCAACTCGAGTGAGTTATGACATTACGATGGGCTACGACCATTAAAATAAACGAATGAGCCTGTTCAAAAAGGTCTTCTCAATTCGGGTCAAATTGAGAACACAACATTTATTTGTAGCGGATAAGTCGTATTAGCATACGAGCTTCGTTCGGTATAGGAAAATGAGAGCGACGCACAAAAGTGTCTTGTTGGAAGTCACGAGAATGCGGAGCTCCCGATAGCGCCCCCGAGAATTGAACAAATGTTTGCTTTGAAGGATCTGCTTGTGAATGAATTATCGGAAGTTATATGTCGTGCAGACGGTGGGTAATAACCTCTGAAATAACGTTACTCTTTGCGCAAGCCAAATAGACGGACGTGCGCCGTACGAATCTAATATCGGAGATCGCTTTTACGTGCCCCATGTTTCTTATTTAGCTGTTTACGTCATATTTTAAAATAATAATAATTCGTTAAGTTTCTTTTCAACAACTGCCAAGTTCACACTGTGATGTAACAAACAGCTTGCAATATATGGCAAACGTTCGGTAAGCCTTAACACGGCAGTGGAGTTTCACATTTGAACACGTAGAACATAAACACCTACTTCGCATCTGTTAACCAATCGTGTGAGCAGCTGCTGAAATCACGAATTGACCTACTTATAGTCGACGTCATGAGTGAAAAAAAGACGTAGCAGCAAGCCCCGATGTTAATGGGCAGAAAAAACTTGCAAGTTCCTTTTGGTGCAAGGAGCAATTAGACGAAGAATGCTATATTATATGTCAATCTATAAGATGTAAGCCTTCGATAAACAAACTGAGCTGTTAAGCTCAGTAATCTATGAACGTGTAATCGATAAAATGTATTTCATGCAATCGTTGCAAAACAACGAACCTGTTCCAAAAATATAAATAAATGGAATGACCTTAGCGGTTAGTATCTAAACCAAGATGCGCGTGCAAATACGCTTCTGATATAAAACAGCATCTGTGGCATACCTCTAAAGGACCGGATCTTGCCCCTTCATAGGCAAGCGTTTCGTAGGCCGAAAATAATGCTTAAGGCCGTAAGTATCGGATGTTATATACAAAAAGACAGATAGTTTAGCATGGTTCTGCCGGTATGCTCTTCTATGAAACAACATCAACCAGTCCATTATGAAAACTAAGCGGCAAACTTTATGGTAATTTTTCCCGTTGAAAATAGAATAATTACTATCCATACATTTAGCGGGACCAGTATTTAGCTGAACGTAGCCTTTCGCATGCGCTTACCTGCAATATTATTCAGCTAAAAACACTGTATAGTTTTTACCAGTCCGTTCGTTATGTGTGTTCGGTCTCATGTCATACCAGTCCACTTTAATTAGAATCATTGTTGTTCTATTTCGTAGAAAAAAATCTGGCTGTCAGTGAAAAAATGACAGGAAAATAAATCAAAAAGAGCAAAATAATATAGATCATATCCTATAAAAAAGACTAGAGAAAAAAAAAATAGATAACCAAAAAGAGAATAAAAGATCAACACGAATCTAATAGGATGCAGTACAGCAATATAGGCGAGAGCAAAGCAACGCTGTTTGAGCTGGCGCGATGAAGTTATGGTGCTTGTGATTGATTAGCTAAAGATCTTCACCGACCGCCGATGAAGTGTGGACTTCGTTTGGGATCGACAGTTGTTGTTAAATACCTGTTATCGATACGCGTCTTTGTGTGTGTGCGTATAACACACCGTTCTAACAGTTTTTTCACGAATGTTTCGAGGCCATGGCCATAAACCAATAACGGGGAATTTCTATTAGGCTAAACCATCATGTGATTTTTTAAGTGTACTCGTTTATGCCTAATATAAAGATTAAAAGTATAACTCATAAAAGCTTCTACCACACTCGCTCCCATTGTGCTATTTTCTTTTTATACGATGCGTGGATTCGATCAATAGCGCGTTGCCAAAACTTACTAGAAAGCGGATTATTACTAAAGCTTATGGTGATAATAAATTATCGCCAGCGACGTTACGGTACAGTCTCAGTGGAAAACCTGCTATAGAATGACTTAATATGAATGGCGTAAGCTTTAAGCTAAAATCAAACGACGTGGACGGCATCTAATAAACAAAGATACTTTTGTGTTTAGAAAAACAGATTCGAGTTTAAAAAATATGATTTTCGGTAGCCGCTGAAGGTAGCGGCGTAAATGTACATAAAAAAATAATCAGCTGGCCGGTACCAAAGTGCTTCTAGATTAAAATAAAAAGCCTTACAACACAAGTAGCAATACAAAGTAGAAGCTCTCAAAACAGCTAAATGAAAGGCCAGGTCCCAAGCCAGAGCGTTCTAAACTTAAACGACAATTTCTTTTATACATTATATATGTTTTTTTTTTCTCTACCCAAGAGTTTATACCATCACACTGACGTGAGTATCATATCTCTTTTGTATTTAAAAGTGATAAAGCAAAAATATTATGGACTTACGTATGTATTTAATTGTCTCCCTCTCAAGCGGGAAATGACGGACGGTTATCTCTTTGCCATAGTAGATATTGATTATGTTAGACAATCGTTCTGTGGCGTGAAGCGATGTTGTGGCAGTACTCCTTTGGACCGCCGTCCAGTACCGAATGGGCAACGACTATGGCCGACTGAAGCACACTTCCGCCGACTAACTAATAACCTAAGGCTCTGCGTGATATAGGCCGATGTTCAGTGTGCCTGTACATAGCCAAGCAGCACACAAAGTTGCAGCTATATCAACGCTAAGGGTTGTGTGTTTGATATGACTACACAAAACTTGTTGTTCCAACTACACAAAATTGGTTGATTTCGCGAAGCTGCACCTTACCAGGGGCGACTTTGAGACAGCTGACAGGCAAAAGTCGTTAACATAATTATATCTTTAGGATAATATGGTAGCCCGGTATAGAGTCCTAAATGTAACCATAAAAGTCGTATTTATTGTTAATCATTACACCGACTTCGTTTAACTCGAAATATTTGCGGACTTCCCCCGGCATAAAATTTGGATGAACGCATTTTTTCGGAAGACACATTTACCTTTTTTGCTCAAATTCGATATGAGATCGTTAATCCATTGCTCCTACTAACGATGAGCTGTACGTAAGCTAACATGATAAATGAATTGAGAAGAAAATTTTGATCTGCGAATGTTCAAAATTAGCTAGACATGACACTTTGTTTCCAGAGAAATCTGGTGTATGATATAGGTGAAATGGTTCCCACAACCTCACTCCTAACGATCACAGTCATTTCAAAAGTGACTGAATGAATTCTGCTCCTGCTAACACCTGCTCAAGATCGCCTTAAAGCTCACAAACTGTAACATGACATCACGGGCTCCCCAAAGTGAGCTGAATCAGAGCTGCTTAGTCGAAACAAAATAACCACAGGATTTTTATGTCTCTTGCCTAAAAATCTGGCTTGACGAAAAAATATTATGACAAAAAATATAGAAATAGACTGACTGAAATAAGCGAATCTTTCCGCGGCAATTATCTCGAAAATTGTTGAAAAGTCCTAAAGCATCCCATATACAAAGCTGTGCACAGTTGCAGAAAAATGGGTTTTTGAAAAAAATCGATTTTATTGCCTACCCTGCTAACTCACCCTATCCTTTGAGCAACCTAATGTTTCCCTATATTTTTCAAAGTGTAGTTCAGTTTTATATTGAGAAGGCTGAATAACTGACGGAGATGATGGATTAACCATTGCAAAACCACAAATTAATTATAAAAAGAGGACATAATAACTGACGCAAAATAACTGCTATCTATTAAAATCGGATGGTGGAAGAACTGCAACAAAAAAATTATACAATTATATAGTAATACAACAGATCAGAAAGTAAGACGATTATAACGAAAATTGGGGTCCTCAGACTTAATGAAAACAAGCGCTCTAGGTTAGGCCTCTAGGTTGTATAGCCTCACACAATGTCCAATGTGCATATGCGATGCTGCTCGTTACCATACCCGCACTATATGTATGTATATATGTATAAATATACGTACACTTGAGGCCTCGTATAAATATGTGCTCTTAATCTTCTTGCAGCGACGGACGCCAGTTGGCCGTTCACCAGTTTCAGCTCTGGTTCACAGACGCAGTGCAATCATGGTTTATAATCGCTAAAGGAAGAGCGCGATTGCGGATTCGAAAGGCGTTAGAAATTGATCGGGTACGTGTTGTTCATTGTCAGCAGAAAGCCCCTACCAAACGTCTGTTTTAAACAGCAGGACTACTAAAGACCAACTCTCCGCGTTGTCATTACAACCATGAGAGAACGATGAACATGCAGCTGCACGGGTTCAAATCTTTGCACTGACAAGAGATCTATCAATTCAAGAGACCCCAAGTTTCCGATACAACGAAAAACAAAACTAAGCTCATAGTAATATATATAATATATATATATATAATCATATGGTTGCCATGCCGTTTCCTAGATCTGTTGGGAGAAACCCAGGTATGTTCAGCAAGGTCTACCCCGGCTACCATTGGCGGGGCACGTCCTCGATGTTTTACTGAAGAGATAATTCCAGATAGCTGGTTCTCTCGAAGCCGAAACGTGCATAATAACACGGAAAAAACAATTCTGATTCTTCGAAGCCTCTTTCCTATAAATGAACATGCAACTCCGTCTTAAAGTACATACTTTATATAGACTGGTAAGAGTAAGCGCAGAAGCCATTTTTTCTACGATATAGAATATAGATACTAACTTTTGCTTTTTTTTCCTTACATGCGCCAATGTAGAAGGTAAGTAGTGATTAAATGATTAGTTTCAGTGTCGCCGATACGCTAAGAAACAACAATTTCAATATAAGGTCAAGAGGAAGGTTTGTAACATGGAGAGGTAATTTTTTTAGTTAATCACCAAACAAAAATATATTTTTATATCTGTATTTATTCTGCTGTAAATTTTCATTCAGTAGATCGTAGATTTCCTATCGGTACGCGCCCGAATTCTAGATAAATTACGAGGTAATTTTTCCCGTTGATTCTACTGCTGTCTCGAGAAGAGTTATATTTCGACAGTTACCAGTTATAACATAACTAAGCTAAAACAACTAAATTGAGTAAACGTATTACAGATGGGAAAAGGATTCCTGTTTGCAAACAAAAAGGTACAATATATTGCGTATTCGACTGTCTTTTTTTTGTTGTTGTTGTTGTAGAGAACAGCACAAGCAATTGGGACGTGTGGTCCTTCACCGTGTACACAATTGTAAAAAATACCATTTTTTCCGGAAACTTTCCGAGTAATATATATATATATATATAGCAGGCCCGTATTGTGATTAGATTTATTCTTCTAAAATCAATATTAGCGGTCGCAAGCACTAATAAATCAATTAGGAGATGTTTTTTCACCAACATATAGCGTACCATATTTGCAGGAATGATATGTTTATTAGGGTAATTTCTGTTTATGGCCCACATCATAGAACATCGACAGTGATTATGCGGATTATTTCAATAATGTATCTTATTCTATGCCCTTGCACGTTATTTGTCCGAGCTACAAACAGATTAAGGAATTGTTATTTTTTTTTTTATTTTTTTATTTTTTTTTTATCACCAAGCAAACCGCCTATGTCGGAAATGAGATTTTCAATCGTTTCAAAGCGAATAATCTTTAAAATCACAGTGCATTGTCGGGTTTGAATGTCTATTTGTAGAGCTCTGTGTTTGAGCTATTGCATCCATTATTTGACTGCGAGGTAATGCTTTCTAAAGTCGTGTTAAACCAGTGTTCTTTTGCAATAGCTTTTCTTTAATCTCTTTATACATATTACCACTTTAACGCATTAAATACGGGCTAGGCAAGTGAGGCACCAAGTTTAATTTCAAATACTGAAATATCATAACGTCTCTATAGTATTTTTGCATCAAAAATTTGTTATTCTCAGCAATACGTGATTTGAAAGCTGCTCCGGTAGAGTTGTAAGCGGCCATACTACCGTCACGCTATACTTCTGTTCAATCAATCCCTGTCGAAGAGAGATCGAAAGCTGGGTCAAGGTGATCTCTTGTGTAGCCAAAGCAAACAAACAAACGTCATTCGAAAAATGTTGACAGCGGTGTATTTGAAATACCAGAGAATCCAGGTCTGCGCACGTTTACTTCCGTAATATTGTATATATACATGTATATATATATATATATATATTTTTTTTTAATAATTTTCCTACTGGTATAATTAATAAAATTTATGCAATCAAGTGTATTGATTGTCCAGGGCTATTTAGCGGACCAACGATTTCGAACTACGTTTATACTGTTTAGCACCCGTTGGCGAACGAAATTCGGAAGATATTTCCATACAGTTTTTAGCCATCTACTTCAGTAGTTTAATTGTGTATTATACGACCATGATAAATTGAGAGATAAAGACATCGTTTAATAAAATAAAGAGAGATAAAGTCACCTTTTTGTAATGAAGTTTCTGTGTTTAATGAAACCTCTGGGGAAGAGGATTTCCGGTAAAACAAGAGTTCGTTATATCCAATTTCCGTTCTAAAAATAATAAATGATTTTTAGCATGAAAATCGGAAAACTCAAGGCTTTTTACACACGCTTTAAAAGCTCAATCGGGGGAACGGGTTCTTGTGTTCGCGGAACTTGAAAAAAATAGCATGGATAGGGCCTCTGACTACACCCTACCTGATTCTCTCAAGCACCTGGTATGAAACTGTAACCTAAGCACCGAAGATGACAACAAAAAGACAAAAATACATTTCTTATCGATTGAGGTTGGGTTAGGTAGGTAGGTAGGTGAAAAAAACTTTCAAACACAACAGAGACAATTTGCTCAACTCTTATGATAAACGATATACGATACATTTTTGAAATCATAGAAATTTTCCGAAAAGCCCTTATTTTCTTCGTAGCTATCAACCTCCAAATATGACTGCATTAGTAATAAACTTATTTCACCGAAGGCTCCTTTCCCGGTATTTTCCGACAGTTTCAATTAGCAGTCTCATTTCGTAGAGGCGTAAACAAAATCGCTGAGCACTAAACCTATACATATTTACCTAAAGTTGTTATTATGAGTACATCTAGTCAGTCGACTATCAAGGATAGACAAAGTTTTTACGAAAAAAAAAAAAAAAAACATTCACCTACCAGTGGTTTGAGTTCTTCGGCCCATCAAATAGCTCCAGGCAACCTAATGCAAACACAATTAAGTTGATTATCACTAATTACTTGAGCTACTTGTCGGCTTGTTTCGTTCAATCGTCAGCCAGCAGTCGCAGCTTATAAATGTTACCTTTATCTATATAAAATACATACATATCTACAGCCATCTCTTTATCTTAATAATCAGTGGACCATCCATTTTAAGTTACTCTGCAATTGCCTTACTGTTTTCAATATATCGCGTGCGTATCTGTGTATTTTTATTTAGCTGAGATTTGTCGATACGAATGTGCAGTACAGTACATCAGCCGTTGATACGACGGCATGTTTCGGCCAAATTAAGGAGTTCTGGAAGCAGCTTTCATGGCCTGATCCTCGGACAGCATATCCTTTCGTGCTTCGCATCCTCGAGGTAACCATCTTGTTAACAGCAGCCATAGAGCGCATTGGTATTTAGATGAATAACTGAAACAGTTAGCAGGAAGACTAAAATACACGCATCGATATGCCTGCATTTAGATAATGACATTCACAGACTACTGCTAAGCCGTCCATTCGTCTAACACGTAATCAATGGCAGGCAATCTGTGACGGATCAATTTTCTACGGCAACCTGTGCCATATGAAACTAACGACAGCCGGATACTATGATGAAGACGGACAGTTTGACGTTACAGAAGAGGTAAGAACGTTCGTTCTCCGAAGATTTGTCTAGTCCACATAAATTGCTGTTATTTAATGTACACGTCATTATTATCAGTGTGTGATTCATTGCTTTACGAATGATGAAGCAAAAATTGATGTCAAATATATAGAAGCGTTGCCTATACACGAGTAGCCCATAACGTCAGTTTAAAGGTCGAAGAACGATAAATCGGCGTCTCACAAAATGAATTTTTTTCTTGCCTTTCTTTTATTTCGTAAGAAACACAAGTCTTTCTTTTTCGTAGATTTGGTAGTCATGGCTTTCCGTAAATTTGTAGTACATCACGGACCTCGTCTTACCACTGAAACAATCATTCATCTTTGATGATACAATTTGTACATAACTGCATAACAATAAAAGGCATGGTATAACTAGCGAATATGGTTCGAACGTGGTACTCGCTAGGGTTGGATACGATCATTAGCATTCATGCCAGATAAAGAAAATTAGTAATTTTTTGTAGACGTCCCTTAAGCTAGAGTCTTGACAACTTCTAAAATCATCGCCCTGATTAACAATGTCAGTTTATTTGTAGAAGGAAGTTCAATGGCAGCCAACTTAGATTCCAAGCAGTTTATAAGAAGACATGATCGGGAAAACACGAAGATCTGGTATTTGCCTAAAGGTCCCCATTGACGGGCAGGTGTGTAACACTGGGTCTGGCTCGAATGAACTTCGCTGTTCAGTGATACCTTATCGTTTTGAGTTGCAGGTGTGTATTATCATCAACAACATTGAGCACGTCAGACGGGCACTACGACCTCTACAAGAAGAGTTAGAGTTCGACAAAATTTTAGCGGCTGTAGAAAAAGTCGATAGCGATTTAGCATCCGATCGTTGCAGAGCAGCGTTCTACGCAGAGCTGCATACTGCGGAAGACGAGGTCATACACAAGATACTCACGGTCATCGCTGGTCTTACAGAAAAAGTTAGGACTAGTTATACGATGTTACGGCTGCCACGATGCTGATGATTTCTATGATTATTCTTATTCTTTGACGTTTTACAGCATTTTTTTTTAATGTAAAGATCAAATTGGTTTTGCTGCCTCTGTACCATAAACATCTATTTGTTTTTCGCCTTTATGATGGTGATGATTATTATCGTAACAACGCTTTACCTTACAGCCTAGTTGGACCTAATTCTCTAAACGTTACTCTCCGTTAAGGCTGCCCCACATTGTAATGTCATGTACCTATGTTTCTATGATTTATCTTCCATTTCCACAGATGCGTCCTGACGTGAAAAAATTTTTATTTCATCTTGCCTGGGCGCCGGAAAAGGTGGCCACTAAATCTGCACTGGCGCCACTTGTAGATTACCTTGACACCAATTTAAAGGTTTGTATAACACACGTACCCCTATAGCTGCTTTGTGACGTTTAGGCCGCTCCTAATGTCAGACGCTACTTTCTCCTAGTTTCGCACTATATTCCTTTATTCCTACAGCTTTTATTGGACTACCTCGTCCAATCAGGATGTCAATTTGCACAGGCATTTTCCTTAAATAAGCATTGTAACAGCAACTTAATAAACGTAAATTTAAGAACAATCTAATGTATATTCTATCGTATCTTAATTGCCCCATTATTTTGGTTAGGTGTTGTACAATAATTTGATGCGTGTGAACTTCTACCGAGTATTGGAGGCCGTATGGCGGGTTGTCCTCCAAGAGCTGACCATAACAGCTCGAAACAATGTTGGCGAACAGGCTAATTTCTTTCAACGGCTCTTCACAGCGTTAGGCCATCTGATCGAATTCTTTCACGGAGATGACAAAGGTCTATCACTGAAGAGTCTGCACAGCCTTGCCTATCAGGTATACATATATGTCTGCTCACCCCCTAAACCGTTAATATCAATGCTTCGCTACAACAATGGTAAAAGAATAATCGAAAAATTGCTATACACATATTACAATAAGCTATGCTTGGTCTAGCTGGCGTCGAGGCAGTTTTGTTTTGGCTCGCAACTAAACTATCGATTGTGCAATGCCCGCACGATTCGTCTTAATCCCTCGACAACGACGTCTTTAAAAATCCAATACCAATGATCCCATGGGTAAAAAGCGTGAGGTTACTATTCTGCCGTTTCTCACAAATTGGTACAAAGGGCGAAAGTCCGAGTCCGAAAAAGGGGGTCAAACCAACCGCGAAAAATCCGATCCAGAGGCCAGACCTAAAACAGTCACAGCGATAACGACAACAGCAACAACAACATCAGGCAGCTCTAGCGAGGACTCTAAGGACTGGGAAGAAACTACAGTGGACTCCGTCAACGGAACCTGCCAGATAAGGCTTTGCTATAGAGTACTCCAGCAATGTGGCAAAGGCACCTTCGGAACGGTATTCAAAGTCAAAGTAGAGTCTCCGGATTCTGTTGAAGAGATCCTAGCCATGAAACTGGTCAAAAGTCGAAAACGGGCTAAGATGCGAGAAATTAACATGATGAAACTTATGAATCATCCAAATCTTGTAAAACTGCGTTATTTTTGCACCGTTGGTATGTGTCAAATGCGGACTCGTCAATTGATATTTATGGAATGGATGCCTGAGAGTTTGCACGTGCTCGTGTCTCGTCACAAAAAGCAGCAGGTTCCAATTGCACCAGTTTTAATACGTTGCTTTACGTGGCAGGTGTGTCGGGGTTTAGCTTTCATGCACCACCGGGGTATCGCGCACCGTGACCTTAAGCCCTTGAACATGCTGGTCGACTTTTCCAAAGGCCTTCTGAAAGTGTGCGATTTTGGCTCGGCGAAACTTCTAACCGACGGTGTACCAAACACTGCTTATATCTGTTCGCGTTGGTATCGAGCGCCTGAGCTGCTCTACGGTAATAAGCGTTACAATTGTGCGATAGATATTTGGTCTATTGGATGTTGTCTCGGTGAGATGATCCGATTAGCGCCCTTGTTTCGAGGTCACAATACGGCCGACCAACTCGAAAAAATTTTGCGTACGTTAGGATCGCCAACGAAACGTGAACTCATCAAACTTGGCGTAAAGGACAATGAGTTACCCAGTCAACTTACCGCAAAAGATATGAACAATGTACTAGATTGCCGGGCGTCAAAAAATACGAGGTCGTTTCTATTGCAGTTGTTGAGGTACGCCCCCAGTGACAGGCCAACAGCGTGGGATTCCTTAGCAGACTCATTTTTTGACGAGCTACGGTTGCCAGAGTGCTGCTTACCTAATGCGGAGCCGCTTCCCGAACTATTTAACTTCAGTACTGAAGAACTAGAATATAATTCGCAGATAAACGACTTGTTAAAGCCGAAAGTATCTAGCGCACGATCCACTCTAAGATTGAGTGCTTATGCGAGCGCACGTTCTAGTCTTCAGATTAACGCTTATAATAATAGTAATGATAATTATAATAATACTAACAATAGTCAGCTTACAAGCTATGTAGCCCAGGTGGACCCACCCAAGAAACAATCAAGTTCACGAGTAAAAACCGCTTATACGTGATTATATTGACTCTATTTAAAGTACTCTACTATATATACATTTATGTTTTTGAAGATTTGTCTCACCGATCAGACACACCGGACCGCTCACTCGTTCGTGTTCCGATTATTGTTTACATAAATGAGCACAGCATGGTGGTGATGATCTAAAGAGGTTAAATGAGGTGGGAGAGGTTAATTTAAGTTAAAGCTGAAATGAAAGAACATAGTTAACCCTTCAAAAAACTAATTGACAAATTGATTGCAATGGCCCGAATCGGCCTTAGTAACAGTTGACATTACCCACACCGTTGTAGCAGTTCTTTAATTTTCAACGCTTTCTCAGTGCGCTAAATATGACTAGAAAGCTCGTTTCATCGAATAAATGTTCGATATGTATATATGTATGTACAGTGTTATTACGTAACACGTGTTCATTGTAGATATTACTATAAAGCGCGTACTGCCTTGTGTTACCTAATTGCACGGGTGTGTTTGTTAACAAATACCTAAGAAGAGCAAATGCTCATGATGCGTAGTAATCGTCTATGATAGGCGTATATGCTTATTTAACAAAGTCAGTCTGCTCTCAACTGTTTTTGAGCACCTAAGTGAAATAAAGGTATTTTTGAAACACGGGCTGCTAGGAATCTCTCCGTTTTTCGGAGTTCTCATATTCAATGTGCCCTTGTGAGAAAAGTCGTTCGACAGACTGACATATCTGAAAAAATATTTGAAATTTCTAAACGATTCATGAATGAGCTTGCTTATTGGTGAAGACGTGGGTGTCACAAAGTATATTTCTTCAAACTCGTTTATGCAAGACCTCGGTATGATAAAACGGTATATACAAATAGTACACAATTCTTTTCACAATATCGTCATCACAATAGTGTACCCCTAAATATATATATATATATATATAGTACAACTAAGAATCCTCAGAATTCAGCGACTCGGACTATATAGATATTTATAATAAAGATAGGGAAAACACAATCACTTAAAAGATGGGCTTATTTTATTTACTGCTCTCCGAAACGACCCTAAGTAATACGTGTAAATACCGACGCTTATCGAAGGCCCTAGAGGTTCGTAATTTCACTTGACTGCTCATCCAAAGGATGGACCATTTTTATCAGACCTATGGTTTACACCATCTGATAATACATTCCTTTCCATATTTGTCTTCAAAGTTAAACTAGTTACATTTATTGGGCAGTACTTGTATGTATACTTGAATATTGACTTGTTTTTCTAGGACCTCGATCGCCTACTGAAGCTGCATAAGGCTGACACACAATACCTTATCGAGATGTATTGCCTACAGCGGCTAGAAGAACAACGGCGCCAAAATCAAAGCGCTAGTTTTGGTGGTCAAGCGAGTATCAACCCGTACGGGTACCTCACAGTAAAGACGTTTTATAATGCCTCTGGCGATTGTCTCACTGTTGATGGTTAGTCTCTAGCATTTTTATCTTAGGAAGATATCTTCTTACGCATGAGTAAATGTCGTACAATGTTACCTGTAGAATAGTTATTCATTGCAACAGATAATGTCTGTAGTATGGCAGTTGCACACCGACATTGTTCACCCACTGTACTTTTATAAACTGAACTTTTTATAAGAAGTTGTATAGCTTTGTTTTCTGGAATATACCAAAAAGCGTTCATACAATTAAATTAAAACAATAATTAATACACCTCTGAAACCACAGTATATCCCATAATATGAGACAGTATCTGCACATGATATATTTGCACAGAAAAAATGTATCCTAGTATGAATAAAAAGACTACATTGTCAACTAACCGATTCCGTTCAAATTTTATGTGAAGTACTTCAAAGAGGTTTAGGAGTTCACTTCAGAAATGCGTGACCCATAAAGCTAATGAGTCTGTTTATAACTGCTCATCTGTGCTTCCTTCTTATGGTCGAACAACAGTAATGAACGCGCGTGATCTGTTACCATTGGACCCGAACGGGTACTCGGATCCATTTGTGCTTGTCGAACTGCAGCCCCGCCACCTCTTCCCGAATTGCCCACAACATCGTACACGAGTGCAAAAGCGGACTCTCTATCCTATATTTGATGAAACGTTTGAATTGTACGTATATGGTAAACGCGAATAAGGTTGTTTGAATTCAGTTATATTTAGAAAAATAACTTGGTGCATTTACTGAACAACAAGCGCCAATTGTAGAAAATATGTTCTATTTACTAATGAAGAGAAGCAGTGGAACTGCTCGTCTACTGACATCATCCTCGTAAATCGAATCAAACCTAAGAGAAAGATATTCGTGGAAACCAAGCTACATTGTACCACTTGTAGTCACCGCTAGCGAATGCCACGTTGCAGATTTTGTGAACGTAGTATCTACGTATTAAGTAGTTTAAATTTAAAGAAAGGACGGAGCTATATACTTCGACGTAATTGTGAAAATAGACGTTAAGCCGAAATTATGTACTCCTGCATCCTAACTGGAATACATATTCTGTTTTCTTTTTTACTCATTTCATCCGCAATAATTTAAAGCTCGGTAACGGTAGACAAATGCCGACAAGAAGTGGCCCTTATGTGCTTTACTGTCATGGATCACGACATGATGACACGCAACGACTTCGAAGGAGAAGCCTTTCTACCCCTTACTCAGGTTTCTCTAGTTAGATGATTATAGGGTGATAGAATTTGTACGAAAGACGGGCAATTAATCCACACTAAACAGTGCAGAACAGCTTGAGCTCATAATGCGAATAGCTTTTAGGTTTCTGATTATACTGCCAGTTGCTCGTCTGCTGACAATAAATAGCTAATGAAGGAATCCACTTACTCCGTTAGATTCCGGGAGTTAATGGTGGCGAGAACATCCGGAACATCACCCCTATGGACTTACCACTTCTTCAACCCAAGGAGAAAAGTAAGTTGCAACAACCATTCTGGGCATACCTATCGCACCATAGCGCTCGGCACATCACGTGCGATATATAATTTCTATAGCTCAAGTTCTAAATATGTATCCGTATCATGGTCGTCTCATTTATTATTAATGACCATATTTAAAATAATCCCGTTTGTCGCAAATTGTGGCAGATGCATTTTTGCACTTTTTTTAGGATGGAAAGGCGGGCTAAATTTTAATGCGCCTTCGTAGTATGGCGCCCTAAATTTTACATAGAAACTGACGCAGTCGTCATTCAATGGTTGCAGACGAAATCCTCGGCGCACTTGAGGCCCGCCAATGGGACAGGGACGCCCAAGAGTTTGTAAAACATCAGAAGCGACGCAAGATGTAAAAGGCAGAGGAAATCATAAGGCATATCGGCCTGTGGATGGCCCATCAGCGTTTAAGCGATGAGATGATAAAGGTCAATATAAGATGTTCCACACTCCCTGGGCTCCCAGACAGAGATCTGCTGGGCCATGGATAGTGAGTTAAAGAGACAAGAAAAAAAACGAAAAAAAAACTAAGCATATCACGGCTTCGATCGAGCAGAACTTCCTGTTGGATCGAATTGCGTGCCACCGATATTTGACATGCAAGTTACGGCATGCAGGGAGCAGGAAGGTCGGCGTCATGGTCAACACGGTTACGACACGCAGATTGGTCCCGAGGAGCTCAGCGTTAAGAAGCTGCCTCGCATACGCTTCAACTAACCCAACAAGCAATCTAGATAGTGCACTCGGCCACTATACGTCACAATCCGTACTTTTATATGATGAAACGAAAAAGCCAACAATGCTCTTCAACTTGGTTGTTTTTCTGTGGCCCAAACCAGCGACGCCACGGGACAATAAGTGGAGCCGTCAGCACTTCCATTACGCATCAGATACACAAGGAACGCATTAGTTTTAACCGAGTGACCATATATTGCTACCTAAATCCAGTGTTCTGCAAGACCTTCCTCTTGTGTCAGTAACGCAAACAAGGAAATTTTTATATTTGTAACAAATCAAAAAATTCTAACAATTTTTTAATAGCAAACCGCATGAACCTAGCTCTTCTCGCTGGTACAACCATAATATACATTTACAACGAACTACTACCAAGATTGTCATTACTACTACTGTAATCGAAAGATCCCAGGCTTAGAACATTTAAGGCTATGTAAATAGTCACAATCAGCAGCCAACTGTATTTGGAGTAAGAGACATTGGAAGGAGAAGGAAACGTCCGTGCCGCTAAATTGCCGCTGAATCGTGAAAGTCGGAAAACAATATTTACGATTGTCAACTACAATTGATCACCGCCAAGGATGGATGATGGAGTGCACATTGGCTTGGCTGTCCTATTGTCAAGCCGAAGCAGCAGATGGCAAAAATCGGAGTGAGCAGCAACATGATTTTCGCCTTGCCGGCGGCATGAATCATTTCGATGACTACGACCTAAACGATTGTCAAAATAAGAGAATATCAATAACCTTTTTCGAACGACACGCTACGAGCGATAAGAAAGAATATTCACATCAAGCCTCCTTGATTTGCAGGTATGACGATCATAGAGAATCCACAACCATTAAGATGACAGCAATTACTGTTAGTTTATCAACGTATACGTGATAAAAGTCCAAGCGAGACCGTTTAAATATCGCGCCATTATTAAATTATTACAACGTTGTTGCCGTCATCGTTATTACCATTACTGACTTTACACGTCATTATCATTAGTACATATTGTCCTACAATGGAATCGGCAACAACAGGTTAGTGGAAGAAATAAACTATTTGTGAATTCGATTCAAAATAAGTTATATATCATACAAATTTACGCAGACACATCACCCTCTTGAACCGGAGCGCAGCTGGTTAACTGATTAAACTGTACAATTTCTCTATTTACTTCCGCCTCATTATTATTATTCCCTGATATGTAATGTATGCTTAATAAAGGCAATCCTTGTTCGTAACGAGATTCTTCTAGGCTAATCGTAGCAGTGTACATTTGTGTCAGATTCCCAGTAGAAATAATTTACAGTAGAATAGGGAAGCGCGCGAACGAGGGTGTTTCAAATAGTGAACGAAAACATGATCAACATTCTGTGTCTTTGTGCGAAATGCACAGCTTGCATGAATGAACTTCTGTAAACGTTGCAACAAAATTAGCAAGTTACCGTTGCCAACTCCACTACGTACCTTCCTACGATGTAATGGTACGTCTCGAATAAGCGGTACTTTTACTTCGAACTGAATTTGCGTTCTAAGGATTTCAGCAGCTATCAACTCATATAGGCGTGGGCTCAGTTTAACTAACTCATTTGGCATAGTCAACATAGACGACTAGAGGAGGCCCAGCATTCACAGATAAATGATGTCTTTGTTGGACGAAAACAGGCTTCAAATCGCACATAAATCTACGTGTGTCGGGCAGCATTCATTATTGTAACGACGAATAAGTATTAATTACGTTTTACTTACTTTAAAATAAAGCTAGACGCCTGCGTCAAGACGTCTTAGAGGCTGTGTCGAAAAAGCTGCACAGTATCAATGAATCATCCGCTTAACTAAGGTGTGACAAATTTAGATTTATATATATGAGCAATCCTTCACACACTTCACTGTGATCATGTTCTCCCTCATCTTTGTACGATATCTTACGTCTGGGCCATTGCAATGATATTGCATCCACGTCCCGTTTCGAAGTATGTTAAGGATATCAAATAATACACTTCTCGTCCGGGATACCGAATGATAACGAGTCGCCTAAATATGGTTGTCATCGAATTGCTTAACTTAGAATCTGCTTTTCCTTAAAGATTGTCATCCGTTATGTTGCACACGTATGCTCGATTGTAGACCACTGTACCATTAGAAGAACGGTTATTTTATCGACGCGGCCCCTTGGTAGCCAAGTCGCTGGTTGAAAGAAACGAAGTGACGCTATTTTGAGTTCCATTAACGAGACATAAACAGCAAACAATTTGTGTAAATAACGAAAGTTATTTAGATGGCTATTTTGTCTCTAAGGTGAATTAGAGTTAAGTTTGAGTGTTCAGCGTGATGTGCCGCTTAGCGTTTCGACTGCTCGTGGCAAACAAATTAAATTACCCATCTAGAAGTTCCTCTGCGAACATAATTTTTCGATCATTTAGCATGATATACTGACGGGCATATGTAGCTGTTATACCTGATGGAACAGCGCCTACAAATTTTTTGCTAGCTCTCCGACGGTTACAAGATCGACTAAAAACAAGCCCATGCTTGCTTGATGCTTACAACAGAATTCACAAAATCCTATGGAACAGTCCTTCATAAAATCGTTTGCATTTATTGTGCATGTTGGGCTCTCGCCCAACAAAATTCCGATGAAAACTACCTATTCACTACATACTCATTGTTTTTAGGTAGTGGTAAACTCTTAGATTTTAATTAAGTTGCATTACAACTATCATTTAATCATTTTAGGATCGAAATTTCGGTCCTTCCTTGCACGCAAATCATTGCTCTGGTGATCGTACATATACGCATCTAACTGGTGACTGTATCATCATCTCAAGTAAGAGCTGCGTTGTGAGGTAACTATTTCATTGGTTTTAGCGATGTTACGATAGCAGACGCTAGGTCAGTTAGTCATTGTACCTAATCTAGCTCAACTTGTTTCTATATTTATATATATAACGCACTTAAATATAAGTGTTCCTGATTCTTCTATCTCCTTGTGTACTTCCTTCCTCCGCCATACAAAGCTGACCTATTATAATTTTCTCAAATATATTTTACTTTATCAGAATTGCTTTCGTTTTTTTTCTGTCCATACTGTAAAACTGGATGATTAAGTTTCGTCTCTGCCAAACACCTCAGTAAGTGGACATAACCGCCCGCAAGAAACTAAACGGATAATTACACATATATATATTAAAACCAAAGTATAAAATAACTAAGTAGTGAGCAAGATCTATTTGATGCTATGAAAACGTCGTAGGAAAAAGAGAAATACATGGAGCTTTCTTTTTAGGTCGTTCCAATCCTATTTCATCTATTAATGAGTACGATTCCATCTTGCTATGTAAAGACGTAATCTGATGCATGTATATTCATGTACCACCTACATTTATGTATAAGAAATACATAACATACATAAAATTAAATAAAGCTGTTCAAAGAGAACACGACTAACATAAGCGTCTTGCGCGATGCTTGCTTCCGAACAGAGAAGCCAGATGAATAATGAAACTAATTGAGCTATTTATTGTGTATTTAAATGAGGATTAAGCTTTATTTATACCAGGTAGCGATAAGTTTTTAACCTAAAACAGATAGTGACAACGATAGTTTCTTGTTCTTTAGTAGTCTATCCGAAGCTGCGTTAGATCTCTGCGTTATTCACGACCACAGAGCAACCATAGCGGTATCAAGTAGTTAATTCAATCTAAGCGTGTACATCTGCAAGCTGTCAAATTACGTCCAACTACTTAACTGACAGCGAATATATCTCTTTGCACCATATTGCACCATATATTGCACCACGCTGTCAATGGAGTGATTCTACGAGATGGAGAGAAGTTTTGTTTGGCACTGCTACCATATGGCAATGAACGAACGACATACCGCGGTAAATGACATATCGCTTAAATATATGAAGAATGTCTGTATGGCCTGCTGACCGTTACTAAGCGGTGATCCCCTGCATTTGGTTACTTATTTTTCACAGTAACCGTCAGGCGTACCCGCTAGCTAAATAATGAGTTGAAAATTGTCTGACGTCACAGTTTTTATCCACCTTACTAAAGATCACAGTGCAGCATTTCTACGGCTCTTTGCCTTTAACATATTTACATTCAACATGCATACCTGGCAGTTATAATAACCAGCCAAAACCTAATAAATGACAATAGTAAATAAATATGCAACAAGTGATGATTATACCAATACATTAATACATAATAGTAATAATGATACTAATAAATTGACTATCTTAACATTTGGACAGTGAACTCGTTTGTTTTGATGTTTAAACTTTCTCGAATAAATTTAACTATACGTGCGTGAAAGAAGAGGTCGGGTATTGTGCGCAACACTTTATTACAAGTAAAAGATTATTATTATATGCCTAAAATTAATTCAATGAGTTAACATAGTAATTAAGGATAGCATAAGTAATAAAAAAAAGGACTTTCGTTCAATTCTTCACATTATCCATAATATGAGAGTATTCTATACTACAGGTTTGTACTTCCGTTTTATTCTTTTGCTCTCATAATTACTAACAACACCATTGAATGCGTAAAACAAGCTATGCTGGGACAATACTGACTTTTGCATGTTTTACAACCTCTGTTTATAGAATAGACACTGCTTAAGACTCTTTCACTTGAAGAGGTTATTGGTACCCTGAATCCAATAAAATGAAAGTCGCCAAAATATCAAATTTTTTTTGGAGTACCAATATTCTTTAATAGACGGCCCAATCTCCAAAAAATGTAATAGGTTTAGTGTCATTTAAGCACTCAACCAAACCAGTGCGCTCCCTGGCAATCTCGGGTCCATTCGGTCTGACAGATCCAACACCACTCCAAATCGCATCGACCACACTGCATATGCATACAGCCTCCTGCAGTATAGGAAAAATGGTCGCTGTTAAATTGGACGAATTTAGTTAACAAGAAACGTGTGGGAAAATGAGAAGGCGTTTCCAGAAGTAGGTTCTGGCATGACTATTGCCAGAATGTGCTGTCTGAGAGCTCAAGATGATGGTTAGATAAAGATTAATGTTGATAATGATCAACTTAAAAACTTAAAAAATGTCAGCACCTGAGTTTCATATCTATATATGAGTATCATATACATATACATATATATGAGCCATTACTTAAATGAAACCAAAACACGTTGTCCTTACCGGACCGTTCCGTGGGAGTCCTGCACTTTGGACATGGCTTCGTAGTGCCCTTAATTGTTAAGCGAGATGATTTGTCCCAACGCGAACGGTTTGCCCTTTCCTCATCTACCCGAAATATACTTTCACTGCCACCGGGACCAGCCTCGCGTTGTATTGCTAATGTTAAATCCTTTTCCGCTAAATCTTCTTCCTGACATGGCCCTATATGGGCTCCTTGAAGACAGTCTCGGCAGAACACAAACTAAAGAACATAAAACTTATAGCAGCTTTAGCTAGATCAGAAAAGTTTGAGCAAAGATTTTAATTAGATAATGATCTTAATTACGTGTTTGCTTAACGAATATCTACAAAGCAGATAAATTAGAGTGTGCGTATTTTGGTCGAAAGTTTTGTTGAAGAATACACCTACTCCACAGCCTTGTCCTTCGATACGAGAGCAAGTGATTTTGTTGCAACGCGACATTGTTTCGTCAAGAAGAATGCCAGCACCGCATCCAGGCCAAGGACAGAATATTCCACCTGCCTTCAAAATGAAGTCTTCCGTCGCAAACCGTTGGTACCTAAAAAGTACCCAACAATTGGAAAATACTCTTTGAATACACGCTTCAAATTTGTTCAGTAAATTATGCAAGCGACCAATCTGTAAACGTGAGTGGGCAAACCATGAGCGAGCAATGACAGGCAACAACAGGTTTTTCTTTTACACCGCATATATTTCGGCCTTTCTGGTACCTCAAAACAGGCTTTCGCATTAGTCCGGGTTTCACCACAGATTGTGGAACACTTTTTTATTTGCGCATTGTTATCGTATGTGATCAATTTTGCATTACCTATAATCAATTCAAACACTGACCTTTTTGTAGCTAACTTTTTTAAATTGTTGTTTAAATAAAAGCTGTTTAGTGGTGGTAGACTACACTATTTTGGCTACTCACGTGATGGTCTTGCTTAACACTCGCAATAATTGCGGCAATTTATTTTGTAATTGGTTGACTATTTCGAGGAGCGTATTTTACACTGATATTTTTAGAGAGAAAGCGACAAGACCATCTTTGAGCCGTTTCTATCGATAACGCGTCTTGACAAGCACAGCATAGAATTTTATCGGCCTAGGTGCATTTCCTTTTTTATTGTGAGAACATTGTGTAGTGAAACAAATTTTCGCAAAAATTTCACGAATTTTCAAAGTGCTTAACTTAAGCTAAAGTCTGATAAAAAGGCATTCCAACAAATTTAGCATATCTACTGCTCTCAAGCCTCAGCTTTCAAGTGACAGCAATGCAACGTGATTCACACTACATAAGATATGAAACTTTAAAGCCAGCTAAAAAAGAACTAAAAAAATGATCAGTATTTTTTCTCTCAGTGTAAGATATGCACTGTTATATTATTAGGAAAGGATGTTCGTACAAAGTGAATTTGCGTACCCATAAACTGACCGCTATATAAGTATGAAGAAGTGATGAAGCGTCTTGACACATTTAAATTAAAAAGTACTAAAAAATATACTATAGGAAGCCCTCTTATTTTACTTACATACAAGGCAGTCTAAAATGACTTAACTCAAAGAGATTAGCCAAAAAAATGTGTGTTGAAACACAAAAAGGTTCTACTGTGTGCGGTTATTAGATCACTACACAGTAGTACAGTACTATAAACTCTTGTTTTTCAGTTCAAAACACAAACTTACCTGTCATATTGTTGGGCACCGAGAATACGGAAGTGGTGCGGATCTTTTATGAATGAATTGCGGCAATTTACTGGACAGGCAATGGTATATCCCAGTTCCTCAGTCTGAACGAATTTACGTTCGTTAAGACGTGACGTACAATAGTTTACAAAGCATTCAACACATATGACATGTGATGACTCACACGGAAATACCACGACAATTTGGCTATAAAAAAAAGTTGAAAGGCTAAACGTTAGGAGAGCACCAAAAGAGCGACAAAAGAAGGAGTAGAATGAAGTTTTCAGGTATCATACGTATTAACATTAATAAACTTCATGAACTGAACGCAGCGAACGAAATTCAAAAACAGGCTAAACACGCGTTTACTTGACTTAAGATCTTAAGACCTGGCTAAATGTTTCGAGTTTTTCGTTCGGAACTGCCGTGAGACATTATATCACTGAGTCCGAGCATATACGACTGCGTCCACGCCCAGATTTGAACCTAGGTGTGCCCGCTACGTGTTCCTACAATTAGCGCGTTCTCACTAACCTATCGATTATAGAGGAAAAACTTATTCAATGTCATACTTAACGTTAATTGCTTAACACTCTCGTTTGTTTAGTTACGGTGAAACAAATAATTAGCAATTGTTCGTGTTACTCTACTACTAATCGACGGAGAATAAGCCAGATACAGTTTAAATTGGCTATCTGCCCGATATAGACCAGATTTTATGAAAAACTCATACACCTGAATGTTCTAAACAGATAAAAATCAGAAACCCACCTGACATCCTGACACGCAATACAAGGAACCTCTTGGAAATTATTCTTTACGTGTTCTAACGGTGCCGCGGTTTCTGGGTTCGGTGTGTGAGCAGAACATTTAAAAAAGAACTCCGCTTCTCGTCCTGAGCACCCCTCGTTTTGGCAGCTGTTTTATGAATCCAATTCCAAAAACAAACAAACCCACATTGAACTCGTGCTTTTTTTTCCATCTGCATGGTTCTTTTACGACAGTGTACTCCACTTAAATCTACGCAGACATTATTTGTTTCATTTAATTCACGGGAGTATGAACAACCACCAGTCATCCTGATGTAGACTGTACTTGGGTTATTGTTCGCAAAGTAAACAAAGCTAATTCTACTTACGTGCCATTGATTCGTCCTTTAACCAGGACATCGTCCCAGCATGATGGGTCTTGTAGAAGCAGGAGTGTTCCCTGTTGACACGTGGCACACCGGACTCGTAACTTCCCCGGACACAACTGAGCGCATGGTTGCATACAATAGACGAAGAAGTGGATGCGTTGAACATCTATATAGTATGAGGAAGACCAAATTAGACATGTTGCAAACTAGAAGGCCTCAGTCAAGGCGTTCGATACGTACTTGATATATCCTGAATTATCTAATTCAGTAGGAGATCTTGCTTTGTTTATAAGATCATCTTTTCTTTAAAATTAATGTGCTGCATCACAAGGCTTAAATTAATAAGCCAAATCGTGCAAGGTGCGGCTACTCATAATTTACTAAGACATTTTGCCTGATAACAGTTTTTTCACTGTTAGTCTCAACTTAAAACTATTATTCTGGAACAATGAGGCTCGGACTCCAGGGCTCGGGTTTAAAAAATCAGTAAACTTAGTTTTTCAATCTACGATTTGTGAGTGCGGAGTAATTCTGTGACGTGGGGCTATTGTATACGTAAAACAGCGTATTTGAATACACGTAGCCATCGTTTGGTTGCAGGCCCGTTTTTGCAAGTCAAATGACATAAAACGGATGACCCCAAAAAGAAAAAAGTTCCTAAGCTACAGCTGCGCTTGCTAAGAAAATCTTTCTAAATTAATAGTCGGTCTTAACACACAACTAGTGTGGCGATTCACTTGCAAACAATCAGTTGAGCTCTATTAATACGGGACCGTTTCTTTGGAGGAAGGTAAAATGAAAGATATATACGACAATCTCAAAATCTATTTTTTGTTGTTCTCAGGTAGCCTTTTAAAAAAAGACTGCAGCATTTCGCAACCCTACGAGACACCAAATTTTAATGTTTTGAAAGCTGTACATGTGTGTAATTATTTGGCTTTCTTTTTTGAAATAACATAATAAATAAAAACATATAGATTGTGATATCTATTTTAAAACAAGAAAGAAAAAAACTAAGAAAACATATTACATCGATGTGAATCCTAAATTAAAAGCGTAACCTGCAGGCGTTCCTTCAAGTAAAAATTAGACTTCTCTTAAAAACTTTTATCGCAATTTTCTCTGAACTTCAGGTTTCAAAATACGAGTGCAAAATATTATATTTTTATATGTATTTATAAAGAAAAAGAATTGAATAAAAGATAATTGTCAGAACCGTCGAACTTGGTCTAGTCGCCCATAAGGTTGTGAAATTACAGATACCCAGTATTTACCAACAGTAGTGCCCAGACTCTTCCGATCCTTGTCCGTAAGCTGCAACTTTATAATAGAGTTGGACAGGGGACAGGTCGTTTCGGCACTAAATTCAGGAATGCTTATGGAAGTCTGTCGACTCGCTGTTGGTGATTTATGATGCTTGACAGCATGGACAACCGTTTGATCACCCACGTCGAACTCCTGAAATTATCACGGGAATATATTATGTACAATTAGCAGCCCACCAGCGCTTTAAATTTACCTTGGTAAAGTCGCTTGAACCGTAATAAGTGAGTTAAGTGAAAAATCCATTAGGGCACTACGCAGTACGAATTGTGATACAACATATACTCCAACACCGTAGTAGGGGTGGTTTTTTACGTGAATTTTTACAAAGGTGTCAACTTACCTAAAAATCATTGCAGTCTCAATGCACATAATGTAGTTTGCATTCAAAAAAATATCAAAATTCACACGTCTCAGTTCATCTTTATACCTTGATGAAAATCACAGAGATTTTACCACCGAAACTCTAGTTATGTTTTAGTTTCTTAAGAACCTCCAATAAATATTCTTATTGATCGTTTTTGTGTTGTGGACTAACATTGGTGTCTCTCTTGTAACTGTTTGGTTCAGAGTAAATAATTATTGATGATTTACAACGCCAATACGATAATTTCAATTTATTTATTTTACAAAATTGTTGTAGTTGTCCAGTATCCTGCGCTCCGCTTTGAACTTCAATTGTACGCGGTCTTCGACAAGAGATGTGACACCAGTAAAGTGATATGCCTGGGATTATCTCAAGCATTGGAATTTCCTAAGGCCTTTGGTGTACTCAGCAGCAATTGACCTGAAGCTAAGAGTCTATGTACTTCTTGTGTATACAACATACGCGATGCTCTTAAACGTCCTACGTCTGAAGCAGCGTTAGATGGAAGAAACTACCACAAATTGTCTTGTATTTCTTCATTGTCAGTCACCATCCCATCGTAAACATACTATTTACAACACTTCCACTGTTGAATCAGCATAAAGAAATCGTCCTCGAAAATCAGTTTATAGACACCGCTAAACTTATAGCCTTCATTTTTAAACCTTACTGAAAATGGCCACAACTTGTAAGATTCCCACTCTATTAGAAGCACTTGGCTGCCTGCACAAAATGTTCCTATGTGATAATTAAACAACGTATATTGTATACTATGTTATTTGACCTTAGTTTGACTTTCATAGATTTTTCGTTTAAAATAAAAAATATCAGTCTATATGTAACTACTTATGGCCCTGAGGCTGCATTCTTAACCCTTGATTTATCACCTCAGTAGTCTACACAGTCTTGTTCAGCAATGAATTCTTGTATCTAATTATCTATAAAAACATTATTGAGAAAACGTTATCAGGTCATCCAGTTTTTTAAAATGATTTACAGTGTCCCTATTTGCGTAACAGAATTAAAAAGCTTGGGTTCACCAAAAGTATTAAGCAGTAACAGTAAATCATTAAATGTGGGAGTTTTGTAAAGGTAGCCACAGTGAAATCTGCTTGATGAAGTGAAGTGCGAAAAAATAACAAGTCAATTGCATTAGGATTTTAATGCGCTCATCCTTCATATGTGAGCGAATTTTGAATTGGTAAATTCTTCCTAATATAATTGATTTCTAACACATTTTTGGACATCTTTTTTGGCTACAACTTCTACATCAGGCGCACCCTTCGAAGCAGTGCCATACGAGTTAACTCGACATGGGTTTAGTCAAATATAACTGCATTAATTTTAGAGGCAAGCTCGAAATCCATATCATAGGAACTTCAACATATGAATTTCGAGATTCGAATTGGAGACGAGATGGCGATTCCCTTTTGACCAGATCATTTTGATAAAAGCCAGCTAATGGAAGACATTAAGTGGACTCCGGACGTCATGGAAGCTGTTCACCAGATCCTGAAATTATGAAGTTAGCTTCATAGATTAATAACATTAATATTTGGATGAAAAGCAAGCCTGCTTCCAGCTGCGACTATTGCTACTTACAACTTCAGTTTCGAAGCATCAAACTCATTAGTACCTATAACATTTCCGAAGATAAATAGTTGCTATAATCAGCTACAATATGCTATGGTGTATACCTACTTTATACGGTGAGAATTCATCCTGTGATCTCGAATATAGTTATTCTGATTACTCGTAAGCCACAGTCGATCATAGTGATGGAATTTTTCTGCCTAAATTTGATTAGCTTTTATCATCAAAACGTTCTGCTGGAAGAGCACCTATCAGACAGCTCGTACCCTTTTTACGTAAAGGTATAAATCAAAGTGACACTTGGCAATATTTATTATTGCAATATCACAGCACGTCATTGGATGATACAGTTGTCTTGTTGTGTTGACCCTTTTTTGTGCTTTTGCCTCTTTGGAAACCAAAGAATGTCGTTGACAGAAAGACTTTACTATATTGTGTTCACGCTATTTCACGCTATATTGTGAACCAGAACTAATCATCAAAGCCTTATATAGTTTCCATTCGTATCCTCCAACTCTAGCGCACTTTTTCACCCATATTCTCTGATGGCTTTCCGGAAAGCATTCAGATAGCAGAACCACATCCGTTGTCCTTCTGTCATTAACCGACAATACCCTTTGTCATTAACAGCGATATCATTTTGAGATCATCCCGGATACACTTTCGAGAGAAGCAATATCGGGCCGTTGACGTTTCTTTTTATCAGCAGTGTATAAGAAATGGCAAACCCCGCTCACCTGTATTTGTTATAATTACTATGTACACTTGCTTTTGCGTACCGCGCGCTGCATCATACAGGGTCGCTACTAATTAACTGCCAATGAAAGCAGATTTTCTTTTTAATCATTATTATTTGATACCATCAAGATTACTTAATGAGCTTAATGAGTGAGTAGGCCGAAAGTGAAACTTGTGGCTGAATGGCTATTTAGCCCCCGAACTTCTGATCTTTCTTTTAATACAGAGGTCAATCCTATAAGCCATCTTGGCAATGTCACATTTACTCATTAAGAGCGGTGGCACACTCGTTTAACTGCGTAAAGGTCACGCAGGTAAATCAAATGTTACATCGAAGTCGTCATATGTACATTTAGATAAGTCATTGCATACCTGGGATACCGTGACTATTCATTTATGGTCTCTGAATGAATACCCAATTATCTCCAAGGGTATATATGTATACAATTTGGCTAGAACAAATTTGCTTGGCACAATAAAATGATGAAAAACAAAGAATACAGTCAATATATGTTATTACGTGTCGAATACGGCACGTATAACAAATGATGCGCGGCCTAACGACATACAACTTCGTGTAGAAATTACTCCAAGGGACTTCGCCTAAAAGGTGCCAGCAAATAGTGCTCAACAACCAGAGATCTGTGATCGTTTCCCACATCTTAAGTACTGGCTATTCATAATTTCTCGCTGTAATAAATATCCAAAAGCATCAAAAAAGTAAACAAAGAAATATGAAGGCGAAATCCTAAACAAAGAAATGCGAATCCTAAGCGTGGTCGGCTGAAAACTGAGAGAATCGGATATCCAACTTATTTTTCCAATCTACTCAAAACTTGCCATTACAAAATGGCGTGATGTTCACAATAGCTCATTTTTCAACAAAGATAAGGCAACTTCATGGCCATAATGAGCAAAATTTTTTCCCGGTCCGTGTGAAAATCTCAGTTTTTAGCCGGCAACGTACAAACACTTATATATAGTCATACATAATATGAATAATAATCTACATAAATTATTAGCTTATACCTATTTTACAGTTGAGGTACTTCATAGGAATTGATAGTCGGCGATAATTCAAATACTGTTTGTCTACGTATTTTCAACGCGGAGTACAGTATTCTAATTATCAACTGACCAGGAATGCTATGTGTTTGATCGCTTCAAAGTAACAGATTGTAACTGAAGACTTTGTTGTTAATATTGTATTCTACTACATAGACATAATATGATGTTGAGCTTTTTTATCTTCGAGCTACCATTCCTGCTGTAGCTCATACTAACTACGTAATTTACAAGATAAATTGGCTACTATCTATCTAGGAAATGTCTGTGGGGTATAAATAGACAAATTAAACTAACTTATGAAGCACAAAATATGTACATATCATGCTTATGATGTCATCTGAAGTACAGCCGCTTCTTTACAGATTCCAGATACAAGCGGCATTGTCCTCGGTTTTTGCCTGACTAAAGGCACCACAGTAACACACGCTTGTCGAGTTAGCAATGCCAACTGCTATGTCACACCCTACATAGGATATTGGTGCTGTTTTATGATACTTACATTGTTGTGCTCTCTGACTCATAATTCATTCCGAGGCTTCTAGACCTCTGCTACCCTGTTGACAATGATACCGCTTTCTTAACAAATTTTGCGTTAAGTAATCGTCATGCGAGGTATCATTTAGAATACACTTAGATCTCATTTAAGTTTTTTTCACTTGCTTTTCATTTTTACTTGCTCTGTTTTCAAAATGAAACAGACGACTGTAGGATGGCTACACTCGCAAGCTAAACTTTCCTACATCCTTTCGTACACAACTTCTGTAATATGTGCCTATAAATATTCAAATGGTTATTCGCTTCGCCATGACTGCTACCTCGACGAATTAGCAAGAACAATGTTCCAAATATACGTAATTAACTTTTCAAATTTTGCGCGTGTACACTTTTCTATCATACAGTCGATTCAACACATGCATATCAAAATAATGAAAAATTAAACCAAAGCCGAATTACTAAAAACGTCGCAACGAAAGAAAAAAGATAGTCTGTCCTTATACTAGCATTTCTCCCAAAGCTACGTGTGCTTATTGTTGGTCAGTTATGAAACAGACGTTTGCAGAATTTCAATCAGATAAAAAAACACAACATAGTACAGCATATAGAAGTAACGTCCCACAGGTTAGTTTTCATCCTAGAAGAGAAGAACTGCGTTGGTGTGAAGGACTTGGCGCGTAGATCTTCTTGGGTTGGCACAATAGTTAGTAGGTCAGCCAAATTACTCGTTAATTGTAGATAACAATAAAAATATTCTCTGCTCGTAGAATGCGTATTAATGGTAGTGGTCGTTGAGAACACTCTGTAGTAGCAGTAGATAAACACAAGACGATGAGTTTGACGTTGCCTATTCAAAAACAGCCACGCCAGTAGGTCGTCAACAATCGCCTGGCGATCATGCTGAAGCTGTAGGCGCTTCGGCATAACCTGCTTGACATATAACAACACAATTTCACCAGTGGACGATAATATAGATTTTGCCTTTATTCCTCGTTTCCGTTCGCCTTTAGCCTTTCCATATGGTTTTGCTTTGTTTTGGCGTTGCTTCAAGCACGCTAATACTTGAATTTCAAGAAATATTTAGCATTGGTGATGATGCTTGTTGTTATTGATCTTTCTTATTCATAAGTATTCGTATCTGTAAAGTTATAGTTTGTGTTATTAATAATAGCAATAAACATCAAATGTGAGACGCTTCGCGTTAGGCGTTCTTGAATGTATTCATGTGTATGTATGTCTATATATTTAAATATATATATATATATATACTTATATATGCGTGTTTGTATTCGTTAAGTCGGTGTATGTCGTGTTTGTGGTATGTAGGATCGTACGTCGGAATCTTCCAGTCGACAACAGTAGCGTTCTTTTTATCCTTGTTTACTGCTGAAGTGTAGATAATTCTGTAGGATTTGCCATCCTTCCTCAAGCAGATGCTGAAGTCGCTGGTCAGCTTTACCCGCGGAAATTTCCTCTGTACGTCAGGTGAGACTCCACTTCAAGATATGTCTCCCACATGCGAATGGAGAGTCGTCTGCAGAAACTCCTGCTGCTCTGATCACGAATACCGTCATCGTTGTAATGCAAAACCATCAAAATTACCTGATCATCCATCGGTTGAAGGCGGCAGCGATTTACCCCACAACATGTTTTTTGCGAACCAATCAAAATCTATTACCGTTCGTTTTTCCCTTATTTTAAGTTGTTTCCTTTTTCTGAATATTGATGATAATATATCAGCTGAACTCAATCAAGATGCAGTTGTCGTCGATCTTGTGGTTGTTGTTGTTGCTGCTGCTGCTGCAATGTTGATGTAAACGCTGAAATCGTTTTCTTTTTTGTCGTAGCTTCTGCTGCAGATACTCTTACTGTAGTAGTTGATGATGTCGTAGCTGTCGGCGTCGTCGTTGTCGCGGATGTAGGGGTTAAAACTCCGGCTGGCGTTGAACTTTGTAGCTGATGTGGGTGCTGCCGCTGCTGCTGGAGTTGGCTGTTTCTGTTGTGTTACTGCTGTTGTTAAAGTTGTTTAAGTCGATTTCTTCGGTTTTGTTTATCGCCGATCATCATGTCGGCTACTTCGCTCTTTTTCGCGGTACCTATCCTCTCTGTCGTCCCTTGAACGTTCTTCCCTACCACCCCCCCGTGAATCCCGTTCCCTATCCCTCTCCCTTTCGCGTTCTTCTCGGTAACGCTGCTCCTCACGGTCGGGGTCCCTCTCCCGGTAATCCCTCTCGCGGTGGGATCCTGATGACGAGTACCGGTCATCGTGATAACGATCGCGTTCCCTATTTAATATAGAGTAGAACAAATACCGCGTAAAACAAACAAACCGAAAAACAAGCACAAGAGAAATAAAAATTATTCAGTTAGTAATACATTTTGCTTTGCTTGAAAATTTCGTGGTCACCTGATGACCGATGAGCCCAACTATTATAAGTATGTACGGGATCAACACCTTGTGGATTCTGATTTAAACATTAGACTTGAAGTTTGAAGATCGAAGTTAGAGTACCATAGTGCATACACTGACCTGGACCTGTCGCGTTCGCGCTCTCTGGTCTCAGGTTGTCTTCCACTGTCGCGGTACTCCCTATCGTAATCCCTCTCGCGTGACCGCGAGCGTTCTCGGCGTCTCCCAGAATCCCGAGAATCTCGGACTTCCCTTCGTTCCCGTTCGCGACGTTCCATTCGCTCCCGTTCAGCTCGGGAATCCCCCCTCGACGGCGAACGAGACCGACCGCGTTTTTCGCCGCGAGATGAGGAAGACGACCCATAGCTCTTCGACTCAATGCCGTGTAATGTGTCTTGTAGGCTGGCGATGATAATCTTACAGCGTTCGTCGTTTGCCACTTTCGAGGATTTGATCATTGAGATCGCCGTCACTAGGCTTTCGACAGCTGCAGCAAAGTTGCCGGCAGCCGCTTCACTTACCGCACGCGAAATTGCTGATGAGCTGATCGCACGATGACGGGCCATCGTGTCTTCGAATTCTTGATCACTTATGGCTGGCGGAGGAGCCAGTTCGCCAGGCGGGAATTCTGTCCCGAATGGCGGTGGCGGTCCGGGGAAGAACGCCGGATTGAGATGTGCACCCGGCACTCCGGGCAAAGGCGGTGGAGGCCGGCCAGGAACGGGCGGTGCCCCTATGGGCGGCATACCTGGAGGCGGTGCGCCAATTGGTGGTGGCATCGTCGGCGGCAGAGTGCCAGGTGGTGGAAGGCTGTACGGTCCAGCGGGGGGCGCACCCGGCGGTGGAGGAAGATTACTTGGTGGTGGGGGCATTATGGGCGGGGCACCGGGGGGAGGACCTTGGAAGGTAGGCGGTGGTGGGCCTCTGGTATTAGGTGCTGGCCCATTGTTGGTCTGTTGCTGGAATCCCATCGTCGGGGGTCCAGCAGTATCGTTCCAGTGGCTTGTTACGCTATCAACAAACCGACCACCTCCTCGGCCCCCCCGGTCCCCACGTCCACGACCCCGGCCCCGGAAACCGCCGCTGTCACGGAATCCTCCATCTCGGAAGCCGCCCCCATCCCGGAAACCACCTCCATCTCGAAATCCACCCCCTTCTCTAAAACCTCCTCCGGCACCGTCACGACGATCATCTCTAAAACTGTCATTCTCTCGAAAACCACCCTCTCTATAGCTATCCCCTGCGCCTCGGAAGCCACCTCGGCCACCGTCACGGAAACCGCCTCGACCGCCCCGGAACCCGCCGCGACCCTCACGAAAATCGCCCCCATCCCGGAAACCACCACCCTCACGGAAACTACCTCCATCCCTAAAGCCGCCACTATCGCGAAAGCTTCCGCTATCCCGAAAACCACCGCCGTTGTCGCGGTTATTGAACCTGTCCCCAGCCCCACCATTGTTATCGCCGAAGCGGTTGTTCTCTTCACGGAAACCTCCTCGGCGTTCCCCACGATCACCTACACGTGGACCATCATGATCCATGCCACCAGCTGATCCGTCGCGAGACGGTGGATCGCCAGGTTTACGGCATGCAGCCTGTAGAAGATATCGAAACCAGAATTAGTAAAAACCTATTGTCAACGCCTTTTTTCCAATTAATATCGTCCTTTATCTTATACCATCAAACGCAATGCCAAACAGATTGAGCAATCAGTGCTCAGTGCGTATTCAATACAGCAAACAACGTTGTTATGGTTATGTACAAGAAAATGCATCTGTAATAAATTGACGCGTACTAACTACATAAATAACCCACCTCAAATTGGTTCAGGCTTTGTCTCGTACAGGGTGTAACGATAGGATTGTGTCCATGCAACTCTTCTTTAGGGAGGAGCTCTAATAGTGTTTTGAACGACGCTTCCGATCCAAGGGTAACTACGCAGAATCCTTTGCTCTGTCCGTTTGAGCGATTCTCGAAGAACTTCACATCGATCATGTCTTGAACACCCACCTTTTGGATTGCATCAGTTATATCTTGATCTGTTGTCCACCAGGTCAGGTTACCTGCAGATCGAGATTTGTTAACGCGGCTTTTCTTGCCAACGGAAAACGCTTTGCTATTGTTACTGATATACACGTATGCACTAGATGTTTCCTGCGATATTTACTCCACGACTAGTTTGCCGCGTTTTACTTTGTTGCAGCAGATTTCTTTCTTTTGCTGCCTAACTTCAGTCTGTCATACTGTAATCTTCCTGATAGAAATTTCACACAGCCGTAGTCAAATGTTGTCTAGTTATAGAGATAGGAGGAGGCTGATATTTCATTCGCTTAATGCTAGCTGCGTGAGGCGATAAATATTAAATATGTGACCAACCGCTAAAGCTCTGGTGAAACCGAAGTAGCGCAAGGATCCAGGTAATGGATATTAGTACATATTTCATATAATGCTGTCGCTTAACACCGTTGCATCCACACATTTATAACTAAATTATTCTATTACTATAATAAAGAACTAGCCTCAGGCTCCATGTGCTAAAACTAACATTCGCTACTTACTAATTAATTGATAATATGTGATTACATCAGGAGCACAGCTTTCTGTTTCTTTTTCCTTTTGGAGTCTGTAAACCATACCCTATATTGCCTTTGTCTGGGTAGCTAACCATTGTTGCCATAAGCAAAACTACATTATTTTACGACTAAAAATCTCTAGCGTAAATGCAAGTGTGATATTTATCTATTACTGTTAGTACAGATAATTATCATCATATATCATATCCTAGAATCGTATAATGCAGCGAAGAAACTGACTATGCGTTTACATTTGATGTGAGAAACAGTATATTATTCCTGATGATTAAGCAATCATCTGAATAATATTCGCTTGGCACTCAGTGATAATTTTCTAGCTTATAATATAATCGACCGAAGACAATTCTTCCAATTGAATGGAACGATGCCTATAGGAAAATGAAACATAAACATGGCCGCACAAAAATGTCCACTCAAAACGTACAACAGATATGCTAACGTTGTTAAAAAGTGACACTTCTGCTATATGTAATACGCGTATGGCCTAATGCATAAACAAATGGTTTCGTCAGTAAAACTAATTAGTAAGCCTCACTGAGGTACGTTTGATTTGATCCAACGCACCATGAGTTAATACTGATTGCCCATCATATTCAGCAATCCCCCCCCCCCCCCTCTCCTTCTCTCGCCCTTTCGACCCAGCGTGGGAACGCAACGGTTTAAAGCTCTCTTGTACAGGTCACTTTTTTGCCCGGAGTGTAATATATATTTCGTACGTTATAACACTGCATTCAAAGCTGAAATACGATGAAATAGCCTGAAGGTCCACCACGAAATTAACCCTCGCGTGACTAACTGGTAAATACTGAAGCGCGTGGGTATTACTATTAGGTATGTGGATCAGTATATAACATACACGAAATGATGAAACAATTGATAATAATATATTCTTTATAGGACACTGTCTCTTTTCTATATATATATATATATATATATATATATATATATATATATATAGTACTATCTATGTATATGTAGTGTAAAGGCCGCGTATACATACACTAACTGCTAGTTCGCAAAGATATGATACCGCCGGACTGCAGAAGGACCAGCAGTTCCCTCAGATTTCGCACAAATACTCAGAATGTAATACTCACCAATGTACATAGCGACGCGTTTAGCGCGCCCGTCCGGGCCGGCGGCAAGCAGAGGTCCTCCGGGCGGTGTATCGAGTAGGCCATTTTTCTTGTCCTTGCCGGTGATGCCCGCAACCGCCGAGTCCTTGTCGGCCTTTGACGAGGAACCGCTTGGGGCGATCACATCATCGTAAAGATCAACATTATCAAGGCCTTCATCGTACGCGCCCCCGCCGAACTCGTTGTCGAGTTCGGCGTCGGCGTATAGGTCGATGTCGCCGTCGGCCATCTTACAACATCACCGAGCCGCCGAACAACAGCAGCAGCAGCAGCAGCAGCAGCAGCAGTAGTAGCAGTAGTAGCAACGAAGTACAGTGGCCAAATGAACGGACGAACGTGTAGCGCGACAGCAGCAGAACTGGCACAAACTATAAGCAGCCGAAGAACACAGTAACGGCACGAGAGCGGAGCCGAATCGGGTCGTGTGGTGACGCGAAGTACACGATACGAACTACTATGCTCTCGTCTCCAGTAACCAGACGCAAACACGGGAGACAACCACAGCAAATGACCTCTACCCGAATTAGCAACGCTAAAAGCTGCCAACAACAATTGCAGCACTATTTGTAGTAGCAGTCGAAGTACTAGTAGTATAAGAGGTTGTTGCGAAAGCCAGTGGCCCAAAAACGAAAGGCTCACAGTGACTCGAGCCGCCTGCCTTGAGCACACCTCACCGTCGTTAGCACAACAGCACGCACCGCATCACAACCCACACACTACGCAACGCAGCAGCACCATTAAACGCTCTGCTCACTCACTCGCTCACTACCAACCAACCAGGCAGCCAGTTAGCCTCAAGTAACGGCGGCGACGGCGGCGGCGACAGCAGCGCCAGGCGCAGCCAACAGTTAGCAGACAGCATAGTCGCATCCAGCCCGCCGGTGCTATGGCGGCCGCCAGGCCTCGAACAGGCAATAATTGAGCCGCGCTCTGCCACTGAGCAACGCTAATCCTCTGCTCCAGCGGCTGTTGTGTGTCGATTGAAAGGGTGAATGCTGTGTTAGGAACGGCGGCCAGAGCAGACATAGCGGCTGACCGAGAGCTGCCAATGGGCCTCGTGCTAGACAGGCGCCCAATGATCAGAAACCCTTGCTGCAGCAACGGTGCTTCTAGCCGACAGCGCATGGCAGACTCGCATATCGATGCAGCCCACTGAGCTAAGCTGGCCGTACTGGAGCCGCCGTTCCCCGCTGCGGCGGTGTGAGCACGAAAAATTGCTTTAACTTCTATTCCGAACGCAAGGAACGCTGCTTGAGGCGATCAGTAGATACAGTGCGAAGATCGCAGAAAAATAGGCAGAAAAAAAGATGACGAAGAAGAACGTTCTCTTGTGGTCTTGCGGTAGAGTAAAAAAGTGGCCGCGGGAAAATTAAAAAAAGGCCGCTAAAATTGGAAATATATTTTCACGCTGCTATGCTGATTTGTTTCGGTTTTTACGCCGTCTTTAAAAATCACGATGACGCAAATGACGATGACGACGACGACATATGCGACGATTAGTGTTTGATGTATACAAAATGGGGGTGACGCACAATAGAATAGAGAGCGCGCGCGCGCTCCATAAATTACCGCGTAAATAAAAAAAATAGTCACAGTGGTATGATGTTGCTTTTCTAAAACAAAGCTCGACGTAAGTTTAAAATGATAGAAAATATTTATTTTTTTTATACTGTTAGTTAAAGGAAAACTTGTTTATTGATGATCTCATGTTTGTCTGTTACACTTTAACCTTTACTCAAATGTGCGATTTGATTTTCCCTGATGATGGCGCTGATATCAGTACTATGAGGCAGCGAGGCAATACTGAGTAACCATTCGAAGACATGATAGTTTCACTCCGATGGTTTATCTAGTGATAATGATATGCGCGCGTTTACGTGGCTATATTATGTCTATAATAACCCGGTCAATAGTTATACTATCTAGTTTTTTTTTATGTATTTTACACCAACCTGTAAGACCGTTTGGTCTAGAAGTTCTTTGCCGGCGAAGATGATTCGAAGCTCCTCTGGGGGTATGTTTAGATCGCTACTAAGGTGCTGCTTAATTTTCTGCACTGTCATTTCCGGCGTAATCTTTACCGGTATCGTTAGATCCCTACTAAACTTCACATTGATCGTTAACTCCGGCTCAGCAGGTGTCCCGCGAAGCATTTTACCGAACGTAATCAGGTCGATAAATTTTACCAAGAGTTCAAGTAACCACTGCACCCAGCTATTTGCCATATAGTTGAATAGCCGTCGTGTGTCGCAGAGCGCCTTCTCCTGAATAATAAAGAGTTTCTAAAAAAAAGCGCTTAGTAACAACATTCACGGAGACTAGAACAAGAGACTGTGCAAACAAAGGACTTATATCGCATAATGGGAGATTCTGTATTGAACTGCCCTTACATGTGTTCTGGTTTTCCTATAGGTAAACAGTGGCCAACAGCTGATCGTCGATGGCGCCAAAAATTGAATCTACCAAGACAGACTCTCGAGTATCAATCAGTGACTAACATGATGAAACATTCGGAAATATATGATGTAGATCTATGAATCCGAAACGCTATCTTGTATTTATCGGCTAAGAAGGATCAATGCTTTGTGACTTCCAAAGTGCTTGAACGAGAGACGCGTCAAATGTTTGTAATCTTTATAGAGATGCTTGCTTTTTTCTGGCTTGTACTAAGGCAGGCGCATACCATTTAGGTAAAGAGAGAAAGGGAGGGTACGTCCGTGCACTGTGCTCCGGATTGTTTATTGCATACTATAGTTAAAGCTGTAACCCAGATGCTTCTTTTTTCATCAATTTTGGCGATTCTAGCCAGCGTCATTTACGCTAAAATTGTTCTTATCCGAAATACGACACGGTTTTAAGGGAGTTGTTAAAAAAACGTTGAGAATAATCTGTATGCAATTTTACCCATAATATCTTTTTACCCCAGGTACTGCTGTCATCAACTTCATCAAATTCATCAAATTCAACGTTTTGAGAAATGCGACTCATCAAATTGACAATATAGATCGGCGTTCAATAAGTATGATATCCTTTCCAGGTAAACTCATTTTATTCTTTTCAGGGTTAGTTTAACTCAATGTTTATAACATTCAAGATCATTTTTACAATTGCAATGAAGTGAAAACATCTGCTGAATGACATATCCATCGATCATTCCTGGATTAATTACTGCATTTCGATCAGTCATAGGATATGACGCCGAAGAGGTGGTCTAAACAAACTTGTTGTACGACACTTTTCTGCAGTTCAAGATGCCAGTGTTTCTATCAACTCGGCACTGTAACCAAAGTCGCCCTTTCATTTGTTCGATGCCGTTCCCCTTCCATAACCTTTTCTAAAGAGCACACTGACTGATCTGTGCCCCGTTTGTTGTAACTGTACGTTCTAGGCAGGTCTGAGCCGCTAGTGGTTGCTCAAATTGTCCCTTGAGTGCGGCGTAGCACGTGCTTCCATCTGTCCTAAACTCAGGTCGTAAGTCTTGTAATGAAGCAATTGGTTTTTTTGCAATCTCCAGTGTTCTCGCCAAAACCTCACAAAAATGCACTAAAAGGAATTACATATTGGAGCGCATGTTTATGCTCTGTTTTACTCAAAAGCGTCTTTGACCACAGCAGCTTGCTCTTTCATTTGGAGTCTTGAGGTGTAGGCACCTCTTCTATGGTTTTAGATCTCCAATTTTACATCTTTGGAATGATTACAGTAGTCGCGAGTAGTTGCTTTGCGAGTCTTCTTGCCCCGTGTAGCAAACGAAAGCTTGATGACTTTTTTTTTGTCTGTTATTATTCCTTTACTAGCCTCTCATAACATTTAGTCAACTTGTGGTTGCAGATAGCCAAAGACATCATCTAAATGTTTATCAAATTTCGTTAGCTAAGCGAATGTAGCTTAAAAAGGACTCAATATGTTTAATAGCTTTTTTTGTAAAAAATCCCAATCAGATAAAGATAAAAACAATTTAGTAAGAATTTACTCGCAAATCTTTCTGTTTCATTTAAGCTATAAGAATTCACATCTAAATGTGCTCAACACTGAAGCTGAAATAGGTTTGACTGCGAAACAGATTTATTGCGACTATCCTAATGGTGAAAAGTAGTCAATTATATGTAAAGAAATCAATCAGATGAGTTTGTTTAAGCACCTATTTTTCACAGACATCACGAAAGATATGACGCGTTCAATATAGATAAGCCATTCCTTTAAAGAAACCACTTATTCCGGGGTAACTGGGAAAAAGTAAGCAATTTGATTTTTGTTTCTTGTTTTTATAAGCACCAGCATACAGAATTAGCATGAAGAGCTTTAAGATATCTAGAAACAGTAGCACATTTATCTCTATGTTTGAAAATCACAAAAATTAGGTCGCTGCAGTTTATCACATTTGTATCATATTCAACACGTGTTTGCTAATTTGCTACGCACGTAGTACACTGACGTGCTTTCTATGACATCTATGTGTGAAAATGTCGTACTGGCTGCTTTTCATTTAACGCAAGCAAAGAATATGTACGTTAGTTCACTGGCTTTAATATCGTTCCATTTCCAGATTACTTCAGTCGATATTCTTATCTAAGTTGAAATAGAATGTGATTATTGTAACAGAGTGCAAAAGGTCAGTTGATCCAGCTAGAGCGCTGATGTGCGAAAAAAATGCCTACAACAATTATCAGTTAATTTAATAATTCAATTAAAGGTACCCATGACCAAAAATCTTCAACAGGATGATTTATTTGCTTTAGTATTTAAACACTAATCTGGAAACAGTGTGTCATTGTAGAATAGCTGATAGGTAAAATTGTATGGATATCTTTAGTGGTTTATTTTGGTATTTTGTCACACAAAGTAAACCTCTTTTTCTAGACAAGATACATGTTAATGCCCATTTATATCCCATGTCGTGCAATCGGTGCCGTTAATCTCTCAACTATATGCGCTGCTGTCTACCACGATACCTCTTACTTAATATTCATAATATACACCGGATGACTACTTCGATGTCAAAATCATGTTAATATTTACACCGTTAAACTATATACATATATACATATATGCATACATATAAACTATACATATATAGTTTAGCTGTTATTTTCAAAAGTCTCAAATCGATTAAAATACAAGTATGTGCAAACATAAAACAAAGATGTTGAAACTGGCAAAGTATGATACGAATTAATAGGAATAAGGTGCTGTAATTTTGCGGGCTACCAAGAAAGAAGAAACAAGAAAGCCTTTTCTCCTAGACTCAAGAAATATGCTTATATTTTAAATGGAGTAGAGCACTTTGGAACCTGCGCTGATGGGTGGAAAATAACCACGTACTACCATAGGCTAATAACAAATAGATTAAAAAGACAATTTTATTTGTTTGACCAATAGCCATAACCATAAGCTCTTTCTGGATGTGAGTATTTTTACTGGCATTGTCTTGCTGCTGGTATTTATTTGAAACGCCGATTGGAGTGACGCGATGGAGCCGCAGGTTAGACGACGAATTTTTTTAGCGCATCGAATAACGTTATATTTGTTGTAACACTGCAAATCTAGCAGCCAGCTCCTGGTTCTTCCGACGTATCCGCCATGTTATGTAGATAATGCACCCCAGTAACGTAAGTGCCATTATACCACCAGCAACGCCCGGTACGGAATTACCCAGTGACGATAACAAAGTAGGTGTAGTCCTGTTCATATTCGCGGAACGATGGGTTAGGTTGCACGTAGCTGAATGATAAGCAGAAAAAAACAAAGCAAAGAAACAATATTTTTCATCAGAGAATTTTAGGTGTATTATCTTAATTTCTGTACCACTTTCTACAAAAACTAACAGTCATTATGTATAGGTCATCGAGATGAACTAATTCAGATTAACGTTTTTCTATGCGCATAATGAATACTGCAAAAACTATTAAAATAATTTAGATAAAATCATTGGATTGGTTATTAATTAAAGTAATTTAACTTAATTGCTTGCTCAGTATTGCCTCAATACGCCAACTTATTTATCGGTTTCGACAGCTGCGCTTCTTCAAAACCAGCAATAAGAATACTTCATTCCGTAAACCCCTGCATGTCTTAGCGCGGTCCACTAACCTTTACAGTTTGTCCCATTGCGCAGCTCAGAGCAGTAGAGCTTCATATCGTCTACGTGTGCCGAGTCGCCATTGATGGTGCATACTATTTCATACTGATTCGTGGTAAGTTTCGTAGTTTCTACAAACATAGACATAGGAAACAGTAGACATTGATTTAGGAAGTTGATCCATGCAGCTCTTTCTGCTAACCATAGTGTGTACCATTACACAATTATAAATTATATAAACTATAAACAACTATAAACTTGTTCAATAAAATTGTTGGGCTTCAATGATAGCCATCTACGATATAGAGATGCTTATTTTTTTGGAATGATCCACGTTAAACAGGATTATCATGATGTTTTTTGTTCGTTTGAAATATCTTGCATGTTGGTCAAACAAAATGACGGTATCCGTTTCAACAATTTACCTAAATAACAGCAAGAACTTTAGTTAAAACTGGTCATGAAACGCAGAGTTTCATGGAGATTGAAACAAATAACAAAAAAAAATTATAAGTCTTGAATCTAAGATAACATACCGTTTGGGAAAGTACAATCCTGTAGAACAATACTGGAGTCGCAGTAACTGCATTGTGTCATATTCAGCTTCCCCAGCCAATGTGTGGCTAGAAAAAAACGAAGATAAAATAAATTAGCTAGTCCAACATGTATACTAATCACCCAGATAGAGATATAAATAATAATCTGACCAAATTGTTCGATGCGGCTAATGAGTTAAGATACTCTATAATTTTTGTCAGCAGGCAGCGTGGCTTGGCAAAATTTCATATTATATTAAGTACATGGGAGATATATATATTTCATTTACTCTGCTATATATATTATTCCAGTTAAGAAATTTAAAATCTGAAACTGTTTGTTTAACCTTGCATGCCTAACGTACCCCTGCATTGTTGGTCGAGGAATCCAGTCTCAAAAATAACTTTAAGATCTTTTCGGCTCGTATGTGACCCAATTGAGGCGCCTGCCATAAGTGCCATCGAAGTTACGAGGAGGTTACCCAGCAGTAGAAACATGTGGAAATTGTGCGTCTGAAATCACTGTACCATATAACAGAGAATGAACACTTCAAGTACATATTTTTAGTCTTAGGAATTCAATCGACACAGAACTAAAGAGTGCATAAGGTTCATATTTTTAAATAGGACAACGTAATTACGTCTTTCTGTGACGCACCAAAGTGACTGATAACGAATATCTTCTACAGCGGAATAGAGATGAAGCTGAGCTGCAAAAAGCTTCATCACATGAAATTTTCATCGCTCTTGTAGGCCTTTATTACTGACTATAAAATCTTTTACCTTGTATTTGTCAATTCAAATTATTACCTTAGGCGAATCTAAAGTACAAGGAGATAACGTCTTATGAATGTAGGAGCCCAAAATTAGGTCTATCTGATTATGAAGTTACACTTGTGTAATTGAGCGTAAATTATGGGTTGATACACGACGGAAATAGCTACGTATTGTATTGAACATGACGATAATGACAAGGTAACATTACAAAGGCCATGTCGGAAAACAATGCGTCTATCCAATCATATTCATTCCCTTTCTCAAATCGTACTGAACATCATGATAAGCTTCATAAGGACTCTATGTACTTTTTTCTTTTTTTTTTTTACTTGCAAAGCTTTTATATTATTATAAAGTAGATGGTGACGTTACATCAAGAGAAATACTTTCGTAAGGAAATTCTACGGACTTAGTAGAACTTCAAACAGAGCGCATATAACAAACAGAGGACAAAAAATACACAACGTTTTTATCCGTGCAAAAGCCAGGTTTTACCTATGATGATGCCATAGAATTGTCCTATTTTTCAACTGGCCTGTAAATGACAGATCACATCCTGCTAGGACGCCAGGAAGAACGACAAAATCTCAATCTAACGTATTTTCCTTTCTTGTTCTACGCACCAGAAACAAACGAGTAAGTCAACAATTAGTTGTAACTCCGCGAACATTAGCTTCTAGTACGTTTAATTTCTACAGATCAAATACATATTGAACGTGATAAAAGACATAGGCCTTAAAGTTTAAATTGCGTAGCAACTGTCTCCAAGCAAGTCGCTACTTTTAGACGGTCTAAAGATACATAAATGCTATTTATTCATCTCGCATGACATTCAAATAAATATGTATTGGCCCATCTTCTATATAAAACACTCAATACAGAATTAGGTTGTTTTAAAGGGAATGATTGGCAAAATACATCATTTTATTTTGATAGTTTACTTAACAGTCGTATCGCATGCATAAAATTGTGATTACGTCTATCAAACTTGAATAGTAAATTAATATTGTAAAAATCATTATTAATAAAAATATTGTAGGATGCTTGGATTTTAGAGCAATTCAATGTAAAAATAAACGAATATCGAAATCTACTTACGGAAGAATTGGAAGCGACCAATATAGACTCTACTCGTGTGAGTGTGAACAGCTTACCGCAGTCAGCTGATGGATTGCTCATCGCCGCTAGTGCACTATCACCCATATTCCGCTGTTTACAAAATGCTTTGATTATATACGATTAGTTGCAGCGAGTAGAGCAACTTGGCCAGCGAATCGCGCATGCGCAGGCCGAATGTCTTTCTGAATGAAAGCTCATTCCTGTTTGCCATGCATTCATTTTGCCCCTGTTCGCGCGATGTTCTGGCGGTAACGTGTTTGTCTTCCACACCTAGTGAGAAACGGTTCTGATGCGAAACCGAGTCCTCATAATAGTGTAGTGGATTAGCCCCTGTTTAAGTGGGAAGTCGGCCATAAACAGACACAGATCAACAAGATGCATTCGTGTACACTGAAAGGGAAGCTGAAACGTGCTTGAAGGGCAGCAAAGCCGTTATTAATTGGTTTTTGTTTAGCACATGTCCGAGTAGAATCAAACCGCAACCGTATTATTCGCGGGTTTTGCGCACAAAGCACCTCGCAATAAACTTAATATAATCAGTCAACCTCTAGCGTATATTTTAACTCGTTATATATGGAGCACGTTGCGGAAGCTATCTTACAATAAAACAACTGTTTGAACATGCCATTTAATCCTTTTAGCCTTCAATAGTGGCAAGTCATAAATCCAATATGGTGAGATAGACAGGTGAACCTCTAGTTGCAAATCTCACAGACTACAGATTCGAGTTCCGTCCTTGAACGTGTATGGTTTTAAAATATACTTCTTAAGAAATTCTGAAATGTATTTTTCTGCTATAATGAAAGATTAGAACCGAAACGATATAACAAAAACCAGCATCGCTACTGTGTTCTACCATCAGGCTGCTTTCTGCGATGGGCTTCTTATGTTTTGTGAAGGGTTATGTTATAGATTGAAAACGTTTTTTGCATTGACTCTCGATTGATCTTCAGTCTAAGTTTCGACTTGACGTTTGTATGCTCGTGAACCTTTAGTTCTGCTATAAGTGTATACATTAAAAAAAAGCAGTATTCTTTTTACCACATCAAATAATATTATAAAACAGGTGTAATAAATTGTAAAGTGATTGCAGGGGCTAATTTATCATAATTCATTGTTATTATTATGCAATTGCCAATTTTGCTGAACTATGATAGTAGCAATCCTCCATTTTATACTTTTACGTTAATTGAATGAATTTTTCTGTACGTGGGCTCAATTTTTCGCTCATTTTGTTAACAACCGAGTTGTTAATCCTTTGTCAATCTTTTGACTTCAACTTTGGTCTAATAAAAAATTAGCACAGTTGAGTCATATAATCACTCAAAAATATAGCGATTTAGGCAAATGCAATTTTCCACAAAAGATTTCGTTATAGCTGATATCCAGATGTTTTACTGTTTCGGATACTGGATCAGCTAATTCCGTTTACTACAATTGTGCTTGAGTTATTCTTTGTAGAAATTCTAGCAGTATTTTTTGCAATCGCTTTAAAATAGGCTTTACAGAATTTGGGAAAGTAGGAAAATGCTATAGGGGGTAAGTCTTGGGGCAGGCGCAAAGTATCAAAGAACACTAACGAATTAGATTGAGGTGGGCGATATCGGGAGGAAGGCGCGCAGTAACGGGCAAGGGTATTCTGCACCTGTATAGTAAGGCCCAGCTGGCAGGGGTTTCGGGTATATAGATATATAGTACTGCCCTCAGACAGTAGTTGTAGAAATGGATCGCTAACGGTAAGTAAGCACCAGTAGCATCGTCAGGAAAGCTCGAAACGGAGTGTCATCTGCTAAGGATCCCTAATGGCATAAAGAAACATCGTGGGTCATCTGGTCTGGCCACTGAAGGCGCTCAAATGCGGCCGTAGAAGAGCAGCGAAACTTCAGAAACAGTTGATGAATTGTAATGTTGTTGCTTGTCTCTGCTTCCTGCCGGAATATATTTCTCCTGCTGCTTTTTCTAATCACGGCTGTATTAGAGGGCATTTCGGGCAACGGGATTAAATTGACCGTCCATAAAATGCAATTGTTGATGCAAAATTTGCTTATTTCATCTCTTCAAGAATACTGGAAGATGCAATAGATTTTTTTTGCATAGAAAATAAAGTATGTCTTTTTAAATATTTGATAGCTCAGCAAACGTGTTTGCTGTGTAAATGGAGAACAGCATTGGTGTTTCGTATGTTAGGACATAAATGTAAGAGAATCCGCTCTACTCTACGAGTTTTCAATTCGCTTCTCCTCGCGTGATGGTCAGTAAAAGATCAATGGCTTGTAAAATGCTGTCTTCATTCCTCATAACAGAGCTCGGACGACTGTTTATACACTAACATGTATGCTCGATCTAGGTAGCAAGTACATATATATATATATATAGAGCATTCCTATGCTTGAATAGAGTTCACGTTCCAACAAAATGCTAGCGATGTGAGCATCATGCGTGCAAATGCTGATGGGCTATTCCCGCTACCAGCTGGAGAACAATTGATGTTGGCTGACGGCCAGTTAGGTTCCTTTTGTGCAACATGGCGCGCGGGTGCATTGAAAGTCGATTTAGAATAAGGAATCCATTTTCCTTTTGACGGAGTACATCGCGCCCATCTACGCGTTTGGCTGCACTTGGATAGTATCGTTATCGATGAAACTGCACTACCAATTTGCAAGTCCGCTATCTTGCACAGAGTTGTCTGGGTAAGAAACCGTAGGTTGTAGGTTCGATTAGGACCTCATCGCATTAACTCCTTAATGTCGAATTAAGTGATCAGGAGGAAGAAAGACCAAAAAACAAAAATACCGTGATTGAAGCGCATTTCGCTTTAGACGGTCTTCTTATAGGTATTATAAAATACAAATTATATTAGTAAATAAATATATATATATGTACTCTTGAATGAGTCATGAAGTTGTCTTACGGCCTAATTAAATGCAAATAAAGGTTGCCAATTGGCCCCAAAAATTTGCTTGATGAATATGTATATACCACGCAACATCATAAAAGGAAAGATGTCGTTAAAAGATTGTTTAATACCAAAATATGCCAGTACGCTTTAAGGATCAGCTACGCATATCTGTCTTATGACGCGTCCGGCAGAGTCAACGGAAGCAATTCTATGATAAGTAGCCTGATTAGTAATGCTACGCAATGACTAATTATGGATTTTAGAAATGTCTGGTCCTTAACAAGAAACACCTTTTAACATGAAATCGTACCTCTTTCATTGGTATAGATTTTCAATGTTATAGATAGCATTTGATTTTCTTGTTTAGAACATCTCGAAATATTTAAGTAACAGGATGTGAAGTACTTTAGTGGTCGATCCACACCAGCGTAGCTGAATATCGGTAATGTCACCATACTATCGCATATTTTGCCATCGCAGGACAACAAATAAACGTAATACTTTTGCCCTATTTCTACAATTTGTAGTAGCAAAAGCCGCATTTTTGCTTTCCGCGCATGTTTACGAATGTCTATGTGTGAGCCTGCACATGACGCCTGAAGCAAAATTCAACTGATTTGGTCCGAAATGAACTGTCGCCTGATGAAGAGGCACGCTATATGGGAGCGTTCTTCGTAGGCCATCTTGGTTGCGGCTGCTGCTGCTGGGCTCGAAAGTAAGTTTCGACGAAACGGCATATTCAGTGGAGCATATCGTTCCGTCAGAACCTTCTCGCAGCATCGAGTTCAATGTTCTAATATAGGTCTGCAATGGACACGAGTCTCGCCCAATCACTCACTAGATAGAATAGTCGGAACAGCCGTTGACACTGTTCGGAGAATGAATGAATGAACATAGCTAATGGTGGTTTGCGTGAGCTCGAGAATTGTAACACTCTTGACGCAATGAAGCATAATTGTCGATTGTACCACTATCACTTTTTGAGTACTGAAATGTCTCTTTATAGATATAAGAGTTTTTGCAGAGTGTTCTTTGCTTTAGAGGGTGCTATTGCTTAATATATACATACATATATGATCTAACAAGAACTTGCCAGGTAAGTGACCCACTGTTAAAGACCACCAATACTAGAGGACTTAAATTAATTTTTCGTTATTTTTACAATGACTAAAATCGTTAATGGAAGAATATTTCTAAAACTGTTTCAACGACACAGACAGACACAAATAAAACCTACCTTTACATTCAAGTTCATGCTAATCACCACGGGTAATCTGTCTTGGTACCATTTATCGTACCATGGTTTTCATGCAGAGGCATTGCTGCACTTAAGGGTATAGTTCTTGATCGTTAGTAGTCTCGTACCGAACTCAAATGAGTTCGTCCAAAGGTACACGCTGTTTTAGCAATTGGCATCGCTTCTCGCTAAAATGCGCTAAAATAGCAAGCACAATCTAGATAATGTGCCAAAAGCCGGAAAACAAAACCGTCAGCCATCCGTAGTCGTCTACTTCGATTTGAATCGCCCCCTATTTTAGCAGCATAAGGGCAACGAATGACTCGTCTTCTTTTCCCACAACACGACTTTGTCATTCTGTAATGCGCAACCGTCGTAGCCGAAACTCTGCAACTAACTTCCTTCATCCGCTTAACTTTTACTTGTAGGTCGTCATGCCGTGCCGTTTTCTCATAAAACGCATTTACCTCGTAGCTAATCTCTGCCTCGTAGTGCACTACGTTGCTGTGAAGGTAGTTGATTAATGCTAGCTAAAAACACTTTCCGAATACGGTAGACAACTCGAAATTGAGTGTGAAGATGTCGCATCGTCGAATGCCGTCGAAGCCGGAAAACAAGAGATTCGAATGGAAGGATTCGTTCTTACCACTGCTCCCCTATCTGGCTTCCGATTGAATAGGCCCACAGATCGCAGGCGATACTTCATTATAGAAAGAAAGCGGTCTCCAGAAAGGATTATACTACCAGGTCCTTGTTACATTGCTTTTTCTTTTTTGGAGAAGTGACTGTTGTTTAGGGGAGCGTTGCTGTACAGACTCTGCATGGCTTCCTTGTTAAGCTATTATCTAGAAACTACGATAACTCAACGGAGCTTAAATTGCGCGTTTATGAACCTAAAGATATCGACTACATACTACTACCAGTGTTCGCTATGGATAATTATTTACCATACAATATTCAACTACGAGTGGGTGCCTACTACTATACATAAATTAGTAGAGAAAAATCAATCAATATATAACTTGTCATTATTTAATCCTTATAGACAAGGAACCGAGACACCTAGCTCCTCCTATAGTCTTAAAATTGAACTCGAGTTTTTTCTTTAAGAAAAAGTGACCGTCCACTAACGTTTACATGGAACAAATAGAACTTTTACGATAACTAAGGCTATCGAATTTTGGTTAAAAATAATTCACTAATATTTCATGTGATAAAACTAGTGAAAGTTCAAGCGTTTGCTAGACTTTGTTCCCATTCATTATTTCTTTCATAGGATCCGTTTACTAAATAAGGTAATTGATTTGTTAGCTAAACCACCTCGGCGTCTGTCACGGCTGCTAATAAATTCTTAGAAGCCACTTACCTCGAATACGGCAAACTCATCTTTTATCGCCTGTACTAGTATGAGGTTTTCTATCTTATATCCTATAATCAGGCCAAAGCCAGCTAGCGATAGCTAGATGAAGCTATTTTAGATGAAGCACATCCGCTACGGTAACTCTGGTAACTAGAGCTATTATTAGCCTTAGTTCTTATATGATCTCTAATGGTTTCACTCTGTTCATAATATCCAAATCGCTTAATAAGGTGCGAGAATATGCCAAAACGTTTTAAGCGGCCAAAAAAATAAAACAGATTTCTTGGGTCGCATCAGCTACCCGTAGATGACGAGTTCTCGGAAGGAGAAAGGAGTTGACCCTCGATTAATAAATCTACATGTATACGTCTCTTTCAGCTATTGTCCGCTGTCAACGCCCTCATTTTTTTGGCTTTTTTGAGCTTCTTTTGTATTTGTTGGTTTGCAAAATTCTCATAGAATTGTCTTCGGTGTCGTTCTTTAAACCGGTCTATTTTTTTCTGTTTTTCTTTCCCTAACACCTCCGTAAGCCATCGTTTGCTTGCCGCCCGGCGCCCCTTACCGTTGACCCAAGTCCTTTAAGACAACGTGAAGGATAGCCAAAAGAGGCAAAAGGGGGTTCGGGAGGGAAGGTGACAAAGAGGACTGCTTCCTATTTCTTAATGTCTTTGATTTCATCATCATCTGTTTACGGGTTGCGTATAAAGTCGGAAATCGTTGAAGTGACCCATCCGTAGTAACTGTTGCCGGACAGATATTGCGCTGTCCTCCGTCGTCTTCCTTTCTGTCCATCTTCACTCCGTATCAGTACGCTTCGTCGTCTTTCCTTTCGTTCTTGTTCTCATCTTCTGTTTTAGGTCAAAGAAGATGATACTGCCCGCTTGCGAACTCCCGCCACCACCGCCGCCATCAACGATGTCGCCTCTAGCAAGCATCTTGCCACGGGCTGGTTGTCTTCGCATCACCTCACAGTTGCTTACATATAGCTCACGTCCAGAATATGTTCTTCTGCATCGCTTCTGTTAGCATGAGTTCGTGTTGCGCGAACCCTCGGGTACGGGTGCCTTCTTTCTTACCTAAAGGTGCTGTTTTGTATGTGACTCTTTTGTGTCTGCTCCATCATTATCGTCAGCAGCATCGGGCAGGCCAAGCAACAGGTCCACAAGCGCCGGTGTTTTTTCGTCCTTCTTCTCGATCGTCAATTCATCTAGTGTACGGAACATAGAGTCGGTAAACGACGAGAATAACAACAACAACAACGACAAGGTGGACGGAACATCTGCTGTACGTACAGTTGTTTTTTATCTTTCCCGCTTACCGTTGCTGTCGTCCAGCAATAGTATTGGTGGCAACGCAAGCGGCTGCGGCGTTGCTTGCTTGGCTCTTAGCAGCTCGACCAGCTCATACAGGAGACGGCTCGATCGACTGTATCGTTCATTCGTTGTTCGCGCATAGATCGACTTGTCTCATCAGTATCTCAAACGGTGCCTTGGTGCCAGCAGCAGTAGCAACAACGCCAGCCGCCACCGGCAGTCAGTCGTCGCCGACATCGTTATCGAAGCGACAGCCGCTACGTCTGCTGTCGTTCTATCTATCTACTGTGCTTTCGCCGTACAGTGTCCTGCCATGGCATGCACACACATCGAGACAGACAGAGAAACAGGCAGGCAGGCAGGCAGGCAGGCGGGCGGGCGGGCGGGCATGCGGATGGACGGGCAGATGCGACGTTCCGATCCGAGCAAGCAGTAACGGACAGTAGCCGAGGCCGCTATGGCGGCCTCTGCCATCACCAGCAGCACTATTATCCTGCACATATACAATAACGGTGGCAGTATACGTGTGTATAATAAGGTTTGACGAAGCGAAAAACAGCGAATCCGTATCGGCATCGTAGCGTTAGTCGCTTGTTGCCAATACAGGAATAAAATTGCTGGACACGCGCTGATCTGCTGCTGATCCAATGAGACGGCGTTGGTGGTGGCGCTGCTGCTGTCCTTGGTGATAGTTGGTATAGCAGCAGCGCTTTACACAGTCGAGATCGAACGAAACAAGACGAGCAGGTACCATTAATATCACCAGCGTCGCTACCATCCAGCCGTTTGCGGGCATCCGCAAGAACGCCGAAGGTTCGAAATATACCAACCATCTGCCAGCCATCGCAGCAGCCCTCGCAAGATGGCGCCTGCCTCAACAACAGACGCAGCTTGTGTTTGCGAGGATCTTCCGAGTCACGGATATATAGCAGTTCAAATTGACCGACATCTGTGTGTAAGTTGAATGGCAGCGGCAGCAGTAGACCCCAGATAGCCAAAACCGGTTGCCGAGATCGAACTGTAAAGAACTTCGGGAAGGTAGTGAAGATCGTCAGACAATTGCGTTTCCATTACTGCTCAATGTAGCGGCTCAGCATTCGACAAACGTCGAGGAAATTCATTGTGGATGATACGTTCTCGACAGCACCAACTGCAGAATTCGTACCTATTTGATCTTGTCTATCTGTTTGCTGCTAACCATTGGTGTGGAGTGGGATTGATGGACTCGTTTTCATTCTACTGTTATTAGTAAATACCAACTGAACATTTTGCGTAGCGCGTATCCCCCCCATTGATTATTAACCGTTTATGTGATCTACTTGAAGTACGGCCTTTCCTATGGGGCAAAACAGGACTAAGCGGTAGTTTTCAATCTGAGTATGAACCTTTACTCATTAGCTAGAAGTCCACTTAAAGCAAAAGCGTGTATCTTTCCCTTTTTGCCTCGAATTTGCTCATTGATCGACCCCCGTCATAGTCGTCTATCTACATTCAGGAAGCACGCAGTCATAGTCACCTAAACCTCTAACTGCACCAAACAGTTTCCTTGTTCTCAGTATCCTTTCTATTCAACAGGAGAACTGTCCTTAAACGACGCTGAGTCACTGCTAGTGCCAAATAAGTTTTGCATACCTATTGAATCACACAGCTGCAAAGCTCGTTAAATGTTTTGTGTTTATTTGCCTTAAATACATACTTCAGAATCAAGCTAAATGAAGACAATTATATCCGCGCCTCCGGTTGATATCTTAGATGAACGATCTAACCAATTGAGTCTATAAATTGTAAAGATAAATGCATTTGATAGATCAACTGGTCCCATCGTAAAGTATAGAATCGCTGATAGATTTACATCTCGACATTGCTTTTTGTTCATAGGAATAACGTGGTCTTTCTAATTATCGCCTGCTATATAATACGTCGTATGGAAGACTAATATCAGATCATACATCATATCTTATCGACGTCTGGTAGCTGAAAGGAACGTCCTGTCCGCATTTCACTTAGAAAATACGTTGAAACTTCTTACACTTCGAGATGATGACCATTTGCATGTGCTGAAAAAATAGAACACCATGTTTGCGTACGACCGTTGCAGAAGTTCCTTTATAAAAAGACCTGCACTGACCCTTCAGTTGTACGGGACTTTCGGTAGCCTGCTGCGGCCTGAATGCCTCATTACAAGCGACCAGAGTGGAGCTGAGTCCTCTTGTTTCTTCAGCTATCGAAGGTACAAACAATAAGTAGGGTCATGTGTATTAAGTATGTCAATAATGAGCATATGCTGATGAATTTATGCCAAGAATTGCGTTGAGCGCTAGCACTCTCAACAAATGAAATTGTTACGTTACCCCAATTCAAGTAAACATATATATGTATTTGTGCATTTGTTGCATGCACACAGTTACTTACACGCAGGTGGCGAATTCAGCGAAGACCGGACGATGGCGTTGTGATTATTTTCGGCAAGATCTGTTCTATCATATAGATACTTATGGACTCTCGTAAGACGTTCAGTTTTCCTTTCCGGAATAGACCGGGTTCAAAAGCTGCAAGCAAATTGATCGCGTATTTTCTGTAGCAAGTTTACACTGCCTTTTTTACTTCAATTAAAATCTGGTGCGCGCTGAATTTTATACGTATCCGATTTAGGGGTGCAAACTAATCGCCTGCGGTGGATGGCTTCACTCGATCTCGAGAAATAGCAGTTGTAAAAACATTAAATACAATACCGCAGTTTTGTAATTATCCTTGAAGTAAAGTCAGTAAACTTCGACCAAAAAATATCCTTCCCTCTTCCCAACCCCCGTATATGAGATTTGACATAGAATCGTGCGAGATGTGGCCACATCAAATAAAGCTCTAAGAAAAGTCTTTAGTCTTCTAACTTCCCGTACAAGGCACGCTATTGATTTTATCCAGAATTTCAGACTGAATCCCTGTCTAAGCTTTAAAATTTCTTAGGAAGTGGATTGCCATCTATGTATAGGATAGATTTTATCTGAAAGCGTTATAGCACGGTCATGCTGTTTCTTGGCTTTCATATAGGAGGCTGACTTTCTGCAACCGATATTCTTAACGCACACGCTAAATATTCTTTCCCTCCACAGTTATGGACAACTATTTACCTACCTGGGTTACTAATGGTGTTTGTACTGGTACTGCGTAATCGTAGCTGCATTCGAGCTGATATTAAAACACAATTTATTTCGAAATTATTCTTACCTATCAGCTGACATGAGAACCCGTGATCACAGAAATGACTGCACATTTCCCACATGGGAAATGTACACTCATTTCTATTGCAGCAGTTAATATATACATATAATACTTTATTTTAGACTTAGCAACCTCGTTCATACGCCATTCCAAGTTCTGCACTCAACCCATTAATAATTACCCTAGACAAAAATAAATATCGTATCAAAACACACATATATATATATATATATATATATATATATATATATATATATATATAGTAATAGCTATTTTTCAAGGTTGTTGTTGTGAAGCTTACGCCAGTCTGTTGCCGTTATGTCCATCTACTTAGTATCACTCGAGTCGAAGTGCTTTTCTAGGTGATTGATTTTGGTCGCGCCTGTGGATCTCTATGCGTCTACGCCATATCGGCTCGAGCGGGACATATCTTCGCAGCAACTAGCCTCTACTAGCAGCGTCTCCGATAAGATCTAGAAGAAGAAACACTGGGAGGTACTCTGAAGTATCGAATTAGAAAATAAAAACAGCAGTACTGGCTATTATTACCTTAATGATGGTACGACTTCTAAAACTACCACTAATAGCACGATAGTTTATTTCATCTGTTTCGTCCGCCGCCTTGCGGATGTAGTGCGACTTACGGCGCTCCCTGTTGTCCTGATTGCCGCAGTTGTTATTGTGGACAGTTGTTCGCAGCTTTGTTATGTTCATGTTTCTTCTTGGGTTTCGGTCCTGCTCGCTCAGGTTCCATAATACGAAGCTAACAAACTAATTGGTAACGCTGAAGCTTCCGTACTAAGGCCCGAAATCTACCCGTACTGTGCTCAGTTACCGTTCAACTACGGCTCGTACATCTACCTTGATAATCGATGGTACGTTTTTGACATGGCAGCGAGACCTATTATAGTTGTAGTTACCGGTGAAAGAGGTCTGACATGTATCTATACACTCGGCAGCTAGCCTACCTCTCTTCTCTATTGTTCGTTAGCTTTGTCGCTTGATCTACTTAGAACGGTATAATAACCGTTCACACAATTGCACCGCAGCTTAATTTAACATTTATTTTTCTAAACTATTTTTCTGTTTCCAGCACGCTGATTTCGCTGGTCGCACTTTGTTCACGCGCTTGGCCTGTTTCTGCCCGCGTTGGTTCCCTTACATCTAAGAACGTCGCATCCTAGTTTCATTAACATATTTTCTAGTGTTAACATCGCACTACGGTCTTCCGCGTATGCTATTACCGTTACTATTGTTATCAATGACATTGGCTTAATCGTTGTCAGTAATTTGTTTGCTTATCTAACGCCACTATAGATATAAATATCTATATGGATAACGTATAGGGAGTGATAACAAGCAAGTTGACGTCACGTCGCAGGGTGTAGTAGCGCATTACGCCGAGCAGCTGTTGCGTATTCCAGCGGTAGTCCGCTGCGCAACCGCGGACTGGGTTCCTCGCGGCTTTTTCTGGCACGCCAGTGACGCCCCGCGCCCTTAAATTTGGCGCTGCTGGCAGCGTTAGCGTTTTTTTTACCTATTTTGTCTTGAACAACTGCCCGCTTGGTGGTTCCTCTCGCACCTCGTTTGCAGTCTCTTCCATCTTATAGTTGTCTGTTGCGGTTTACCTCCCGGCCCTTCCTCCTCGCAAGCGTCCCCAGGGGTTTCGATTTCCACTACCACGCATTTCGGCCGATCTAAGCCAGAGCCAAATGCTCCTGTCAACTCGTTGTCCGTGTGACCGCTTCCTTGTTGGTGTCTACCGATCATCATTGCACACCAGACGACGGTACGATAACGGCCAGACACTAAATGACGAACGTTTCGTTTCTATATCTCCGTCACTGCGGGCGACATCGTCGTCGTAAGCGAAAAACGATGACGAAATAAAGGAAAGAAGCGATAACAACTCTAAATATCGCCATCGTGGCAATGACGAGAAGTTTTTTAGCTGAACTAAACTGAATTTTCACTTCATTATTATATTTCAATTTATATATTTCAATTGCAATTATATTCATTTTGGTTTCTCTCCTAATATTTTTTTTCGAAGAGGCGAGCCACGAACAGACACAGGACAGAGCAGGTAACTGACCGAATCGACAGATGCGTGTTGACGTACTACGAGAGTGAAAACAATATATACTAAAACAAGCTAAAACGTATATAAAATATTGATATATGTATGCGGTAGAAAGAAAAAGGAAGCGACTGGTCCCGAGCGACCAACGACGGAAAAAATAAGCATGCCTATACAGTAAGTAATGTTTAGCACGACTGTAGGTATGCGGGAACTACTGGTCTGAACAAGAAATATAAATGATTGCGCAAGAACCTTTCAAAGTCTTACTATATGCAATAACGTGTTATTATACAGTGCCGGAATATAAAAGCGGACGATTTCCATAGTGATTAGTATGCCTGATGTTAACGCGATGATTAGTGGTAGATAGCGACAACTATGTCGAGAAGTAACGATCGCATTAGGTCTGCGATTCCATTACAAATCCGTTAGTCGAGAGGTGGGCGTCTGATGCTTTCTTGTACTCTGGATACGTGACTCAGAAGAGAGCTTTTTGTTACGTCTATCACTCCTATGGTAAGCCGTCGTTGTTTTCTCTAAACAGAACCAACTATTTTTTCCAATGATCAATTTTCATAATATGCAAATAGATTTTCGTTACGAAAACGTATTGTTGGCTTAAAAGGCTAATTGTATTAAAGAACAACACAGCTGGTTCGGCTGCGACCTTGACGGAGTAGGTCCTGCTAATTACAGGACATGTGTTCGAAACCTCAGAACCTTTTCTCAAACAGATGGCTGGCCTACGGGACCGACTACTCCACCGATTGACGACTTGTTTGATTTCCTCCCATCTAGGCGTTTGCGGATTTACAAAAAAATCAAATTAAAGTACCAAACATAATTCGTCCAGCAAAATAGCTGCTCTTCCTGTTTTGGCCGCCAGAACAAAGTGTATGAAGCACTATGTAAACTGAAGACCCATCACGTCGACATACAAATTCTCACCGGTTCGTGTGAGGCGTCGCTCCAAATAAGGCCCAGCTTAGGTTCTTCGCTCTACGGCGTGCAGAAAAAGGCGAGTGTGAGATATATAACCGCACGAGAACCTACCAATATGGGCCTCTATGCCACAGACCTGGTTACGCATATGCTGCATTTGTGGAGATGAACGTAGGCCAATAGAGTGGCCTGCACAAAAAAGGAACATGGGAATATTCTCGTATATCCCGACAGACGTTCGCAGAGAGTTCATTGGAAATATTAAATTGTCTCTCTCATCACACAGGGCATGCTGTCTGAATCGAATACGCGGAGACGCGGTGCTCTCGATGAACGACCAGATGGGAGCAATGGATTAAATTGTAAATTAAGAACTGTGCGACGTGGAAATCGTTGTTGAAAAGTATACCTGCGTGCTTCCGCGCGGTAGCGCATGGCGGTTGTCCAGTCAGCTAACGCTCTTTACCGCACGCCTATCGTCGCAAGAACGTGTGCGACATGCGCCATTCATAAATTGGAATCATATCAGCCTCTACGGACTACCATTAATAAAAGCGTGCTCTTAAAATAATACACACAAACCTTTACTCGCCTTTGTTCCGGTTACCCTTCTCTAGCTAAATTACGAGTATGTAAAAGCAGAAAACGACCCAATCGTTCATAACAACGTGAAAAAATCCAACCACAGAATGATGACCAAAAACGACAAATACTATTATAGTTACCTATATAAGGGATACTCTTCGACTGAAATTGTATTAGCACCATCACTGGTATTAGAATATATATATATGGCAGCATGAGAAGCGACTAGATGAAAGATTACATTAGGTAGGTGCTAGGGTGAAACGAAACCTAACAGAAACATGGCCCGTTTTGGGTTGTATTCATAATTAGTGTGTCATCGATTGCCACTAGGTACAATATTTTTTAAAAGTACTATTGATATTCTACTTTTGAAAAGGTATTCATTCAAATCACACTTGTATAGTGGAGCGTAGAATGCCCATTTTTTTCCAGCCAGGATGGCGCCCAGATAGTATTTAGTGTATAGTAACTGATTCTAAAGGCTGACAACAGTATTATTAAGACAGGTCATTGACACTGTTACTGGGGCGGGCGGTGTTGCTATGATCTCATTCGGATCGTCCTGTTTCGAGTATCCTTTTCCTGATAAGCAAATGTTGAAGGATTTTCTGTAAAAACAAAGGCTCTCGCTGTCCAACATTTAGCTGATCTATTTAATCGACATAATGATTTTATGCATATTTAAAGCAAATTGAAATAAGGCTCGATGGTTATCTGCATCATTTACGTAAAAAATACGGACTGTCAGTGGGGATCGTGCAGAAGAGGACTCCTGCCTATTGAGGTCGTGGGGTTAAGCCGACGCAATATATTTATAAGGGCAGAAAAAAATGCTGATTTGGTACAGAAATTCCTATTGCGGCCCACACAAGCATCTTCGTAATTGATACGCATCTCCATGGTGGTTTAATTAGCCGTCGCTTGTAGAAATGTTATAGTCTCTCCCGCACCTTTATCAGATAAATTTTACTGCGTCAACACATAATAGACACTTAAGCGTATATATCAAAAGTTCTGTAGCCAGCAGCGCCGCAAGAATTCTGGCATTGGAGTTGGAAGCCTCAATATAAAAGTACTTGTAAAAAATAAGCGTAGTTATGTAAGCTTTCTTTAAAAATGTTCATTGGTCACGAATTCCTTTTCCTGAGTCACTCGTATTTACAAAAGGGTTTCGATATCTTCTGTAACACATCGGTTTGTTAGCTTGAGTAAACCGCGTGCATGTGGACGAAAACAAAACGACTTAACAGAGACCGACTGGTACCGGAAGACAGGCCATCGCTTAGATGGTTACCAAAAAAGTGCAGAACACTAATATCTTATCTAATATCCGATTTACATGTACATTCATCGGTGTCGGAATAATCGTTTCTCTGCGCTATTCAGGAGGCGAACGTTTTCAAGGCGCTACTCATAGGTCCTAACGATTAAGCGAAGCTTCGATTCATACGCCCAGCCGGTATCATCTTTCGACTCCAAATACTTGAAAAACGTATCGATTTACTGATCCACATGTATGCCTGTACGTATTAGGATTGTCTATATGAACCAGTGCAGACTTAAATACACGTAGGGCACGCGGTCGTATCTGTGGGCATATATATGAATATATATGCCACGAATATTTACGGCGGTGTTTTCTTCGCTGGCTTGTCTGCCCGCCCAGCCGCCAGCTCGCTCGTTCAATTCCTCCCGCGTTCGATCTTTATGTCGGCCGCGTGGTCCATTCGTCCGTCGCCCTGGATTACTGATTCTGTTTCTTTTTGGGCCCCACTTCGCTGCATTGTCCCCCTGTCAACGACTGGTTGTTGTGCGCGACCCGCGCATGGCGGCCCGACAGTTCGGCAGAACTAGGCAATGGCGATAGCAGCGGTAGCAATCGGCAAGGTGTAGTCTAGTTGTTGTTTCGTTGCCGGTGCCAGCGTCGACTACCTCATCGTTGCGTATATCGCCGTCTGGATCTGTTTAGCGTTCTCTCCAGTGCTGCCAGCTTGATGATGTTGTTGCTGCTGCTGCTGCTGCTGCTTTCCGATAGGCTGCTCGTCAGATTCATACCGATGCGACGGGACGGGCGGACGGTCGCTATGAAACACCAGGTGGTACCAAGGTGATCTGTTCTCTGCTACGAATATTGCGACAACAGACGCCACTGTTATTGAGCGTCAACGGCGTTGTCGCGGTTGTAGTCGCGTTTCGTGCAGAATGGTCGAAAGCGACAGCGAGAATTCTGTCGATTTCTGCCGACGATTGCCATAGCAGTAGACGACCGCGAAGTCACAAAAAATAGAAGTTCTCCTGCCGAAGTTCTGCCATACGCGTTCTTCTCATTCAGCTGACATATTTACTGCGTGCTCACACTCGAACATTGCCACTATGAGTGAGTTGGTTACGATTATGTTTTCCTAGGCCAGGAGACGTATCATCAGTTGATTTCTCGTTTCCACATATGTATATGACATATGCTTGCTATAATAGACGCGCTGAAAATGAACAAATGTAACATTTTAAGGGGACATTCAGAAAAATAGGTAACAAAGACGTCGCAGCGTATCTGGGGATCGTTTATTTGTTGTATTAATTAATAATTAATATTATCTCAATTTGTACTAACTACTTTTTTGCTCGCAGTGTTTTCTATGTGTAGTGTAACAAAAAGAAGACCTCAGTGCGAAAATACGGTGAGACGACCATATCCCCAAATATAATTTGAAATAATGCCAACAACAAAGGCTACAGCCAGCGACAATCTTCTGTAGCCATTTACGAGACAAAGAAGAGTTACACATTGACAGACCAATAACGTGTACTATATACGTCAAATATAAGCGTTGGTTCCAAATCATAAGATATTGATCTGGACAATGAAAGCATGGTTTTTCCTTGAACCTCCAGTTTGACCCTTTGAGTAAGACACAAATTGGGCTTCTCTGACATGATTTCCTGTCTGTACATGCTATCCTCTTATAGCTAGCAGTTTTAGTTGAGCCTCGGCCACGGGAGTTCGTCGTAGGGAAGACACTTTAGCCAGCGTGGTTGGGATTGTTATGAGCGTACTACTACTGGTAACAGTCCTGTAGTAAATAGAAGTGCCACCGAAAGGGTTACGCGATCCGATGAGACACTTGTTGGCAGAGGGCTGACTAGACTGCCGCGAGGCACCGACCTTGGGCTCTTTTTGAGCTTATTTTGTGATGACCGTTGAAGATAGCCACAGGGGATCATCACACAAACGTGGCGTATTCTTAATCATTCGATTTAGCACCGTAGCGTGATCATGACAGCATGGTCGTGCATGCATACCTGACTCCTTTCGCATCGGGAAGTGTTTTCCGTACCCCCATACAAGAGCCGAATTGGATTAGCAACCATCGCAGCGCTTAATGACTCCTGTCTGAGGCTAAGTTGCCACATACGGAGACGCCTATTGCCCAGTTTGTATGTTCTTAGTTCAGCTTGCACTTGAAAAAAATAGCCAAGGGAGCTGAAGGTTACCGCAGTACAAAGAGGGGATGCGAGACAAGCTGGGGTGCTCGATCCAACGCTTTTGATATATTGTCAAGAATCTTTAATGAGCGTCGATCATCGCATAAACATATTTGCATATAATGAAAGTTATATATAGAAAGCATTGACAGCAAGCCTAAAATAGAGAATGAGGGTAAAGATAAAAAAAAGTAGTAACGAAGTATCTCGATGATACGGACTATGAAGTCGAACTTGTAATATATGCGGATTGTGTAAAAAGCAACAATAACTACATAGAATTGGATATTATGCCTACTTCCCTTAAAGTACATCAGCCCAAAATTAACAGCATTTCTATATTAAATAATTGCGAACGTTAAAATGTTACATATAGAATACTGTTTCTGGGGTATAACTGGGCGAATGCGGACTCTCCAGCAAAAGCTATATGTATTCTTTGTATTGCTTTTGTTCTCGTTTGGCATTTGTTTCAATATCCACAAAATGTCTGCTCTTGAACGAGTTTAAAGCGTTTTTTTTTTTAGAACAATTTAGACAATTTCACAATGACGTATTTGACTGTAGATTTCGATATGATAGCCCTTTTTTTTTTATAATAGCTTCTAATCAGGCAGACGGGTTACAGCTGAGAAAGAACAAAAACTGAAAGATTTCTCGGTTAGAAATAAGACTCATAAATAGGGCGCACCTCAGCTTTTTCAAATTAAATCATACTACCTGTCCGTTTTGGGCACGCTGTCGTGTATGAGTCATTGCTATACTAGCAATTACTATAAAAAACTGCCTCTAAACTATACATACATATAGTGCGAGTGGTTAGGTAAAAACTCAAAAGGTACTGGCCATGTTTTCACAAAATTCTAGATATTTCTTTACAACTAAAGCAGACAATCTCGGTTGTATATTTACGAAATGAAAACGCATGACAAAAATAGTGCCAGGTATTGTAATGCCTGTGGCACACGAAATCGTAACAGCCATCTTGAAACAAACAAAAGCTGAATAATCACCAGCTTATCTGATTATCCTGTGAAATTATCCGGCCAGATGCCAATGGGAAGATATTCAGTCGCTCTCCAAACGATGTCATCATCCTAGTCCACTACAGAATAAATACTGATCCTTATTGAAAACGATTCTTTCGAGTAGCATTTAATTTTTGTGCGAAGGAACTGATCAACGCACTCAGCTCGGAGTGTGAAGATTATCCGATGCAGATGGCATATCATTATGAGGCACCTCAGAAGTTCACTGCTTCGCTGGCCTTATTACAAAAACTAAAATAAAGGTGGTCCAAGTGTGTATACTATAATATTTATGTACTGGACATTAATCAGTATAAGACAAATTAATTGCACCAGTTTAGTTGCTTGAAGTGGTCTCAATAGGTATTTCAGGCCTATCTTTTAGGCTACTAAATGAAGTGTATCTACGCGACTGGTCGCGTAGGCCGTCCGAGAAGGCCTGCAGCTGAAATTGCTACCATGAGCACAGGCTTAAAGCGAGAACACAAGTGAAAGACAAAGAAAAAAATATATATATACGCGTTGCACTTCGATTATAAACATAGTGTGTCGTACTGTACAGTATTAGATTAGAAACAACATGGACACACAGAAAATAATTCGGCAACGCGTTACTATAGATATCACTAAAAACTTAAAAAGTCAACAATCAAAGTGTCTAAGATTACAGCCAAATTTATAGGTATCGTGCAAAATAATTATTTGAATTATGAATGAAGAGCGTACTGCATCGAAAAGTATTTCTGCTCAGATGTCTATTGAAGCGGTTCGTAGATGCTGCATCTCTATGAATTACACCTATATGTATTTATAAGTATACGATTCGTACGAATGGTTCGTTTTTTGATGAGTCGTCATGTTTGACCTACGCAGCACGTATATTTACAGAGATTGGTAGACAACTGCATAACAGTGGAATCAAAGATATGTTTACTTTTGGCGGAGAAATCGACTAGGAGTTAGGATGCTGTTAGTGTCTTTCATGAACCTCATATTGCCTGGAACATCATAATATGAACAATATTATGTTTGTTTAGCCCTTTTTTGATGATTCCTGTCGAACTCAATATGTTGAATGCATCGTGTACGTACTACGCACTCGATTTGCGTCTGTGCATTGCTGAACTATGGCATATTTAGCGTCTGTTAAGTGGTGTGCATATCTGTAGCCAAACAAACATAACCGGTGAGCAATAGTGGTTAGAGTGCTGTCTGATTTTAAATTAGTTTCCAGTTCCGCTGTAGGTAGGTAGTAGCATCCATATCTGTACCAGCTACCCCTATCATTGGGTGCAAGCTTTTTTCTAAGTAGGAAGAGGAGCGCCGCGCGGTGCGGTGACTCAACTCGCTTCCGTTTGCCTCGGCGTGGGGGAGCAGCGTCGGCAAAACTCTTCTGGGTGAGGGTTGCGTAGCCGCTTGCCGTGTTGGGAAAGAGTGCGAAGTGAACAAGGGTAGTCGTAACAGCAGTCGTCGGAGTTCGTAAGGTTTATGCGGGCAAGCAATATTATTAGGAGCCTCTGCGACGGTTAGCGGCGGGCGAGCATGGCCGGCACGTGTGGAGAGAAGGGCGACGGCTGGAATGGGTGAGGGCTATTGTGCTGCCCTCTCCTAGCCGGCACACGGCGGGAAAGCAGTCGCGGCAGTGCTGGCCGCGTGGAGCACGATATAGTGAATACACTTTAGCAGTTTGGACTCAGTTGCAACTCGGTGCTCGTTGTTCCTGTTACTCGATCGGCGGCTACTCTTTACGCGACCAATCCCGCTCAGTTTAGCCTGAGTCCCCTCCGAGGGCGGAGCGCCGGCAGGAAGCCGGCAGCCAGTTGCAACAACAAGCAACTGCCTGTCCTAAGTAAAACACAGTGTGGCAAGCGTCCTCCTACCAGCACAGCCCTATACCACAGTAAATTTCCGCTGTGCCCCGCTAGCAGAGCTGGTGTGGTTTTCTCAAGCAAGCCGTTCGCGAACGACACCAGCAATATACAGTAATAATGGAACAGATAAACAAATAGGAACATTACTTGACACCTCAATAAGACTAATACAATCGCAATCATCCAGGAACGTGTGTAATTTTTTGACATATAGTTGGTAGACGGGAGTGAGTAGATCAACTAGTCCCTGACTATACTCTAGCCGCTCACCATATCATTCATCTGCCGACCGATTTCACCTGGTGATAACTGGTTACCTAATATTATTATGTGAATGTGTGTATATGCTTCGTCGTCAACATTTCGACGTCCGCCGTTTACTTATAAATTATTACTGTATGAATTTACAATAATTGTGTACAGCAGTCGTCGTCGCCGCCAACCGTATCAGCGCGTGTCATCGTAAAAGTCATAAGAAGAAAGAGATACGAACAGCGGGCAAAGACGATGTATCGTGACAAAATGCCCTCTGTGTTCCTCATTCATCACTGAATATCTATCGGTGCCCAACATCTGCGAATCTTCTGAAGGAATTTGTCAAATCAGAAACTCGACCGCAAGCTTGCAATTGGGTGCCTCGCTATAGATTTTCGTCGGTGCGTGAGAATCGCAAGAGTTGATCGGACTGAATTCACGTGAAGCCGTCCCTAGTTAACCCCGACGGACATAATGACCGCGGTAGCACAGCGTGTTGTGTCATTCGCTATCGCTAACAAGACAATACCATTTGGATTGATGCCAACAAATCAAGCGGACCCGAATGTGCGAACTCTCATTCAAGCAGTTGCCGGACGCGCTATCGGTGGACAGCAGATCGTACAATTTGACACCGCCGGAGACTGCTGCGTGCCAACCGGCTGTAAGGCGCCGCTGTCTACCGATGACCTGTCGAACGCCGTACGAGTTGTCTGCACCAACACGGACTGTCGTGCTGAGTACATGCACCGCGAGTGCTTCGAACAATGGCAGAACTCGCTGCTCGGATGCCTGCCGAAAACTGCGGGAGGCCGAAACTGGACAGAGAAGCAGAGACTTCAATATATCTGGTCGAAAAAAGCGTCGAATTATATTGTTAAGGCGTGCGCGTGCAAATGCAACAAGGGCCAACTCCGTAAGGATCTCGACTGGATTCCGCCGGTAGCCGATGAAAAAAAGAAGCGTGGCCGTAAAAAGAAGCAGAACGAAAAGACCGTTTTAGGATCGTCGCAAGGAATCGTGGCCACGACGAGGGTTTCGGCCGCCGCGTACGGCGGCCAACTTGTTCAGGTTGGCCAACAACAGCAGCAGCAGCAGTACTCGAATCGTCATCAAAACAATCATCACCACCAACAACTCCAGCATCAACAATTAATCAACCAGGACCGAATGCGCAGTTCCTCAATCTCGTCCACAGGCTCGACGGGCTGTTCACCACCGATGACGCCTGACCAATTTGCATCGCCCATCCCGCGATCGCCAGTCAACCCGTTCTTTAATTCGTCTCGCTCAGGTAACTACGAAAAACTGAACCCCCATAGCCAGCAGGAAGTGCAACTATTCTCCAGACGTCAAGATTACTCGGCATTCAACTGTCTGCCCCGAACCAAGATTAATTCGTATATGATTAAGGTAGAGGATGACGATCGAAGCGATGACATTCGCACGTACATTCTGACAACGCTAGCACAGCAACGTACCACACGGTTACCTTGCTGTTTATGCCATTCTTCGCTCGAGATCTACGATCAGTTTCCGATCGTTGATGGCCTGATGTTCTTATCACCCCGACAACACTCGCCAGGCTCGGTGTCGATGGCTGCAGGCCGACGCGACATGAACGGTATCTCGCAAACGCAGTACCTAAACGCCGTTTGCATGACATGCCTAGACGGCGACTGGCAAACGCTACGATGTGTGTCCTGCCACCAGAAGTGGGCCGGCTCCCCACACATCATCGGCGGCCTGTATTGTTACGATGTCTTTGCGGCTCAACCTTGTTGTGAAGACCGCCTACGATGCAATCGCTGCGAGCAAATCATTATGACTTTAAGCGATCCTGAGAAGAAGTACTTCTTTAGCGATTACTCGCACAACGTCGCCTGTCCCAATTGTAGGTTAGTCGACTTTCATTTCGTCAAACCTCTTAACATTATGTACAACTTCAACTAGAGCTCATGTTAAAATTTTAGTTCACATTGATAATGATTTTATTATTGCCATCTTTACTAGAATATAACACGCAAAAGGAACAGCCATGATAGTGACCCCGTTAAATTGTCATTCAGTATGGTGAAAATAGACGAGACAGAAAAACGCGATAATAACAATAGCGTTGATAAGAGCAGCGTCGTGGAGGATGTCCAAGCCGACGCGGTCAATGTTAGTCGCTAAAAATTGCACCTACTATTGACGGTAATAGACAACTAAATGATGGCATATACTATCACGCCCGATATAAGGATTATACATAAAGCGATATAGGATCTTCACTTGAAACATGTCACGCCTTGAGGCGATTGTGGCATGGGTGCGCTGACCCAACAATAGTATATACATAAATATATATTAGTTACTCCGGTGCCCCGGCGCAGTATACGGGCGCTTGGTCGGACCATAAGCTGAGCAAACAGAACAAGCCAAACCAATAGACCTATAGAAAGGCCGAAGAAAAACGATAAGGGCTGATGTTTTGTCGCATATTTATAGCGTCACTTGCGTATGATTGCCTGAAGCAGATGGCGTCGATAACGGAAAAATGAAATCTCTCTCTAGCCTATGGCGTTCGTTGGCCAGCGTAGTTGACACTTAATGATCAAAAAGGCGCTCTATGCGAACTCTACGAAAACGCTGAGAGCGGCACCGAACTCGAAGTATATGATGAAGTCATGCGTTTCGATAGTTGAACCAGGGCCTAAACACCCCCGTTCAGGGTGAGGCTACAAGAACGTACATCACGGAACCTAGAACCACACACACACACACACACAAAGACGCGCATAGCCACACGGTATGTCTTCGCGGCGATTCTGCCTCGTCACGAAGCTACGACGACACTCGAAGATTATCTATACCAACAAACATGATTAATGAATAAAATGCAAGGAAAACATTATATATATACATATATATATATATATATATATATATATATATATATGTAAACAGACAGGATGGCTGTGGGAGTGGAAGCGAGAGTAAATGAGTAGCACATCAAACGACCTGCGAACGGATGTGTTAGTTAATGATAATAAGCTAAATAAATAATTATAATAAATATTATAATCACAAGGAGAGAAGGGCTGATGATACCTCTAAAATAACTCGGTAGATGAGAAGCCTTCATGCGGATTCTCCTTGTCACTAGTTGATTTCATCCTCGTCTCTCTTTGTCCGATAAAAACGGGCGCTTGTACTATCAGCAACAACCCGTTGCGGCCTATGAATCGCCTCACATGCCCTCGGATACATGCAGGCTTAACTTTTGGCCTTGTCCAAATCGTTCTATCGTCTTAGCTGTTCTTTCTCACAGCTGCAAGCGAATCGAAAACTAACAAAAATGAGTCTGGCTCCCAGAATCTCAGTTTTAACACGTTCATAGTGATCTCAAACCATAAGAAAGTGCTTGATACCGGTGGAAACCTACTGCAGGAGCACTTATTCGTTTGAACCTATTGCTACACGAAACTTCGATGCAATAAATAACGAAGCGAGTCCCGTTGCTAACTGGACAGATTAATCGCTAGAAAGCCAACGATTTGGTAAACAATTCAGCCGGTGAGGACTGTGTAGTAGATGTCATGAAAAACATTACATTAGTAATGTTCTATATATATATATAGGAGTTTATTTTCAAGGACGTTACGGGTAGCTCCTGAGTTCTTGCTTGTACGCTGCTGTTTAAAACGGACGTTCGTCAACGAAAAGACTGAAACCCCCCCTCCCCCCCCCCCGATATCGTTATTATCGAATGCAGCTATCATTACTAAGAACTGCTGCAAATTTTTGGGAAGATAAAACGACCGAATCTGAATCATAGTACTGATGTTGTATACCCAAATATACCTATCAGAGCCACGTGAAGAGTCGTCACTTAACCTTACTCGAAACTGAGGTCGAGGAAGTGAGTTGTTGTCTTCTATAGCACGAACTTCCAAATCCTGTACGTACGTCGCAGTGGTGATAATACGTACGAATACAGGTGGCTACGCAGCGTTTTGTTTAGAAATAAAAAGATCTTACCAAGCATCTGCACTAATGATGGTACATATATATATATATATATATATATATATATATATATATATATATATAGAGAGAGGGAGAGAGAGAGAGAGAGAGAGAGAGAGAGAATGGTTAGGGTTGCGACAGCGCAGCTCTTACAGTCTATCGGGCGGACTGGTCGTTAGACATCGTTGCGACATCACCAATCGCTGCCGAGTTCATAACACAGATACTGATATTGATAAGGATGCTAACAATAAGTCAAATTATAACTAATTTCATAATAGTTGGGTAGTCAAAAGCGGAAATGCACCAAAACACAGTCGCTACAAAGATGTAGTAGTACTGTCAGAAAAAAGGTGGAGAAGCGATCCAGATGACCGGATCGAGTGGTACTTTATTGTTTTGTATGGGAAAGATCAGTTTTCTTGATAACATCTACGATACGTAAGGTCTTCGCAGGACATTAGCGTGCACCATCTAAATTGAGTCCAAGATTTATGCGTTCATGATTGATTTCGGCTGCGAAGAACAATTGCTCGTTCCGAATGCTTGCTGACAGCCCAATCGCCATCAGAGATGCGGCTAATGTTATGTTACACAGGACGCCTAATTCCGAAATTAAGAAAAAAAAAACTTGATTAGGATGTGGTTAGGAAAAATATCCCCGGTCACTTGGTGCTTTCTCGACATTTTCGTAACTGTCTGTCTTTAGAAAGGATAGACAGCTACGAAAAGCAAAGAGCTATTTGAACTGGGTTGAAAGTACGCCTATTTAGTTCGTAACGAAATGGCTTGCCTTGATACAGACCCACATTTGAAGTTCCAATATGATCGTTCCGTTGGAAGTGGAACATGACAAAGCCTAGGCACTTGCAATTGGAATTGTTTGCGTCACGCGCATGATATGCTCGCTCCATTCACATGCAATGCAGGTCAAAATTGTACTGCTGGCTCGCATAGTCGCACATTTGTACACATCTAAGCCTTGCTACACGGTTTGTTTGGCGACCATATTGGTTCCATGAAGGGTAGCCAATGACAGCGCTGACGGGCCGAAGCTGTGCGTCAAATTGTGGAAACTGACCCAGCATTCTGCTGTCTTCAATGGTCGGCGCCTTCATGATTGCCTACCATGCTAAGCGCTTCGCCTCATGTTGTAGTTCGCGGGTGTATGTGTTTGGATGGATGTCTGTATGGACTTTGCGCGACCTTATCTGCGGGACTGGCCGCCTTTTTTTGGCTGTTGTGTCCGGGGTTCACTAGGCTGAGAAGGTAAACACAAGGATACCTATACTCGTATATATATATATATATATATATATATATATATATATATATATATATATATATG
>NW_019214030.1:0-18601 GCF_002532875.2 Varroa jacobsoni
TGTAGAACAAAAAATTATCATCGACACGACCATGGCGAAACTTTTAGACTCGCAAAAATTACGATGCAAATCGTTTACGGTCGAGGGATACACTGATTACGTACATGACACATAATACGCATTTGATGTGAAATACAACGATTCAACAAACAAAGCATATTCTGGGTCACTCTACGGCTTTCGTATCTCAACGCTTGTAGTAGCTGCACGTGCGTGCACAGGCCCATGCAGTTGAAGCTTATTGAAATCCGGAAAGAAACATCCGGAAAGAAGTGAACACAGAAAGAGGATATTCTCAAGAGCTTTTCGAAGCTGAACGTTGGCCAAATAGCTTTCTTAAAATACTAGGTTAGCTTGTATATAGAAGGGAAGGTACCGAGACAGTTGTGTTGTTACAGGTGGTTTAACGGAACTTCAACACCCTAACACCCACAAAGTTGCTGATATAAAAACAAACGCAAGTAGTTGTCCATAGTAAGTCTTTCTGTAGTTTTATGCATGTGCTATTTTTCATGAGAATGACGTTGAAATACCAAAGGAACTAGTTAGTTCTGCTCCTTGTTTTTGTGGATCATGACGGGCGGGTAGTGGCACTATGCCCAGGCAATCCAACATGCAATCGTTTAATATAATAATCACACCACCAAGCGAACATGTAGGGCTTTTACATTTTACTGCAAATTATTATTCATTTAAATTGGTCGTTAGAAGCAACATCTTTAAGAAATTTTCATCGAAAGAACCCATTAGCAATAATTTTTCTGCGGCTACACTTAAATTTGGATTCGTTTTTGTGTGAACTATTTTACCAGTATGCACAAGGAGAATCAGAAATATACCTGCGAGCAGATTATCCTACGACAAGCCGTGATATTTCCTCAACGAGCCCATTATAAAACACCAGCTCAAGTGGCGCAGTAGTGTTCTGATGTCATTGTTTTGGTAAACATTTCCCTGCTTGGGGTGACGGTGACGTTGCGGTGCATCAAATGGGTAGCAGTGAAACCCGGCCTATTCAGTTTAGCTTGGTACTTCACTTTCTGTATAGTCACCGCATTGAGGATTGTACTTCGATGCCAATTAAGAATTATAATTGAGCGGATTGCATGTTCGCTAAGCAGTATCTGTGCCGTTTCAGTCTCACCGTCGAGGAATAATGTAGACGAAATGATTCTTACATGACGTCCATGCTGGGGGTACACGTGCGCATGCGTTGTGACAGCAGAGTTCCACCATGTGACGTTTGGAGTAGCTAAGCGGAGATCCTTCAGACAGAAGCAGGACTCATTTCTAGGAACGATCTCGAGAGTATGATGGCATGAGAGAAATGGTTTTCCTGTTACCCCTCTTTTCGGCTCAGTCAAACGTGAATGAAATTAAAATGAACGTATACTTTATGTTCAAATGCCCTCTGAAAATTTACTATATTCTCCAGGCAATAGGGAAATTGATTTAACCGTTGACGATGGTAAGAAAGACTATTTCATAACAATCCGGAGGATTTCTGTCCTGTACTGATGGCCAGATGAGACAAATGCGTACAACGTTGGTGGCTACGCTTGCGAGCGCCCTCGTCACACCGCGTCAATTAGACGCCATTGTGCGCCATATTTTACTCTATTCAAGGGTTGGCATTTGAGGGAAGACTGTGTTGCCACGGAAATTCGTTTAAAGATAAGTCAACTTTAAATAAGGTCTATGTGTGAATAGAGCTTATTAAATTCCATAAAGGAACATAAAAAGATCTAGGCAAAGCTGACCTTACGAAAGCTTGTCTACGCATCAAGGTATAGCTTGACGATATCGAAATCCTAATTGAAGCGCGGTTTTTTTTTGCCTAAAAGGACAATACTCACTTCGTTTATCGCTAGGAAAACCTAAATAGGAAATGAGGTCGAGTACGGAAAGCGACCGTTGTCCAAGTAACGCACAAATAATTGGTGTAAATTTTCAACAAAAAACTAAATCAATCAGCTTATTAATTCTAGTGACCTATTAGAAATAGGGGAGATGAATGCCACATCAAATTTCGTACACGATACGTAGTATCGTTGACGCGCTGTTGGCTTATAATTTATAGTTATGGAATGGCGCGATGCGTTCATAGTATTTTCCCCCAAAATTGAAAATATACAAGGTTGAATTTTTTTGAGAAAGGGTTTAAAGGTTCAGTACTGTAGTAGGCTGATAAAAATGACCACCTTGATTAGTAGTGGTGTCCTAACAACAGCTCTAACATTTGGTGCACATATGCTGCTGTCTCAACAGGCGGAAAGCGTCCACTTCCATATGGTTTAGGAGTGCAACTAAATGACTGCTTATGTAAAATATATAGCAAAAAAAAAAAGCCCTTGTAAACACCAATTTCGATTTTCGCATTGGATACGATATAGGCTGTGGATGGATACGAAAAAATTGGTTGTCATCTGCCAATTGCGTGCCACAGTGTCAATGACGTGTGCTATTTATTGAAAACCTAACATTATGCATTTGTTCCCGTATCATATTGTAAATATAAAAGCCTAATTGTTAAGCCTAACCTCGACAAAACAAGCTACACACGTCGACAGATGCACTCGTAGCAACCCAGGTAGTGTTATTGACCGACCCAAGTGAAATTCGTTCAACTATAGGGCTCACCCCTTAGACTATTATTGTAAAAACTGCTGTGAGATTTTAGTGTGGTCAAAATCGTTGAGTTATGGGAAAATGACAAAACAAAAGTTATGGCTCAAGATTATCATTGTAGAAATTTGTACAATGAACCTGATGTACATGAACGTCATCCACCTCAATCTATATACTCGTATGTTTCTGCTTGCTCACCTCAATGAAGTGATAAGTTTAGTCAGCATTCGACTTGTGTCTCTATACTCTCTATATGATTGTCTGTACTTGTCTCGATCTGAACCGCACTCCCCCCCGCCTGCCAAATAGGATGACGTCTAAACGTATCGAAAGATTTTACAATACGGCTAGCCATGTGAATAAAGAAAGCATCTTAATAGTTTTTTCCTTTTCACCTAACCGTTGTTTATTGTGTGGACGTACTTGTTTACCAACCAGTTCTCTGCTTGCCAACTCCGCAATTGGTGTGGCTGGCAGCGGACTTCCACTGCGTTCCTTTGTCCTCCCACGAGTCAGCCGGATACGATAACGAGAGATTTGTTTGTGTGTATCGTTTATTTGTTGGCCCACTTGACAGCTTTACAGCGAACAGGGCTGGACACGTTACAGCAGTGCAACCCAATCGTCTCTGTACAAGTCTGCCGCAATAAGCTTTGCAAGTGCCATGTTCTTTTCGTTACTGTTCCCACCCGCTACCTACTGGCGTTGTCGCTATTAGTGTATTATATTTACGAGCGTTTATCGTCTAGCGCGAACTATACTGTTGTCTAAATGTCGAAGCCCCAGAAACTCTAAACGCTGCGCACGCAAAACTTTTTCAAATGGTAGAAGAGTAACATGTATACTCTGTTCGGTTTTACCATATCTGCTTAGATTTGATAAGTTGCTGTAAAGAAAGTTCTTTTTTAGGTTAAGATTTGATTTATCCCTCAGGGTAGAGTCCCCTCGTTGTTCCAGTTCTTGCATCACTGAAGTTACATAGTTGGCCTCGTTAGGGTGACAGCGTCGTTCTTGCCTATGTATAGGAAGACAGCAACATGTCTGACAAGTTTGAAAGGACTACACATGCTGGGCTTTGGGTATCTTCGCACAGTACGTAGCGCTTCCCTCTAGTTTTCAACTAACTATCGCTAAATGACGACGAGAATACAGCTTTAAGAGATAGAATTATTCTTGCATGTACGTATACTTAAGGCCCGTGTCGCAATGGGTTCTCGACGTGAGTCTCTTTGGGATCAATTGACCCTCAAGGATTATTTCAGTGGAATCCGAGACTTAAAAGTGCCTCAACTTTTAACCAAATAAACATCGTATTCTAGATGACATTTGAACTACTTTAGAATATCCGCATTTTTACTGATCTGAGTTCAATTCAAGGGATCAACTTGATCATTCGTAAAGAAGATTTTGTTTACAAGCTCATATATTCAGTCGTTACCATATTGCAGACCCAATTACGGAGACAAAAACCTTTCTAAAAGATTGACCACTTGGATCGGGAGCGGCCGTGATACGTATACAAAAAGTGTTCATGTTTAAGCTTCCGCAAGTCAGTTAGAAAGCTTACTTCTTTATTTTGTTATCTTATTGATGTGAGAGCATAACGTGAGACAGCTTCACGCAAGAAGTTTTCGTTCCAAAGGACTGCCTGAACGATAGCATAATAACTTTCAAACTTGGCTAAAAATAAAGCATGTAGGCACAGGTAGAGCTTTTGAAAATCTAAGTAATATATATATATATATATATATATATATCAAAGAATTAAATTAACAGTAGTAAAACAACTAGAGGCTACCCATATCCGCGTGACTTTCATCTAATATTACTGATAAAAGTCACAAATGTTTCTATGCTCTTACGTTCAAGGAGAACATGTCTGATAAATCGTGATTCTATTCAATGTAACTAGCTTCCATTCATATAATTATTAAATTGTATTTCAGCCCGGAATGGCGTTACATTCTTTTTACTAAAATTTGCATGTATATTTATATATTGATCTTCTTAGATGATGATAAATAGTGCGCTACTGGCATGTTGAGATGGATCTACTCGATCTTCAGTCACACTCTTTGCCCACACAAAGATGTGCAACTGATCTCCATTTAAGCGAGAACTACTAAGTCGCATTCGACGACCAAATGCCTATTTACAAAATAGCCGCTTTCTTAATTCGATACTTCAATCTTCTTTATTCAAGACCTTATGGCAATTGAAAATTATGATGTTTGTTCAGCTTTTTCATTATCCAGATGTGGTTGGCGTGATCTATCTTTTGTGCCTTACTTAATGTTAAGCCCTAGCTACTGCAAGATAATCTCACAGTGGTATAAGATAGCTAGAAGTTTTTCTATACATTTTTGCGAAAATTATATGTAGACACGCCTTAGTTCCTCCATAGTTTGTGTTGAGCTCCTGCCACGATGTTTGTCAAGAAAGTCCAGAGTTTACATATAAAGATAAGTAGGCTCAAATTTTGTCACTTACTCCTTGGACCCTCCTCCGTAATTACGTTCAAGAGATGAAACCCTTTAGATGACGCTATACGTTTAACCGTGATACCGTATTGATGTATGTTGTCTACGTAACTTCCGTGACAATACCCGGCTAAAGAAAAACGTACTTGAGGCTCGCGAATGGCCTTTTACATGGTTGTCGTCGTCGAAGTTAAGCAGACTTTCTCCCTGTCGACTGTTGTCCTGTCATAGGACGGCTGATATTGGCCCTACCTCCCTTTCCGAACTTAACGGCTTGTCGTCTATTTCCTCGCCAAAATCCGCTGAGTGTTTCTAGAAAATGAGATTTATTAGCCCGAGAATTAAATAAAACATGAACAGTATACCTAAATCCCGCATTGCACTTCTTTTCAGCTACGTCAACGAACAGATGACAATCGCAGAAAGGTACCTAATATTAGCCTGTAGCCGGAATGATCTTCGAAAATTAGAGCAAATACTTATAGGCTAAAAAAATATTCAATCATTATGTAATTCATAATGTAAGTACGTTCGTTGCTCGGTTCATTTTCGTTGTGGCAGCTCGTTCTTAAACACACTGATCTTTACCTATTTCGCGTTCACCCTCCCCCTTAACGTCGTTCGTCCTAATCACTGTCACTTCTTTGTTTGATGCGGCGTGAGACAGCCCGTCACCGCCAGCTCACGTAAATGCTTGAAGTAAACGCTAAGTAAACAGCTTATAAATGGTGCGCGCACATTCGAAAAGAAGCGTCTGTACCTGTGTCCGCTCATCTTCCGACGGCCTACCTTCGGGCGCCTACATTCACCCGTCAGCTAGCAGGCGGCAGTGAATGCGGCATAGTTGACACTGGCTAAGCCAGTGACCACCCGTTAGTAACATCCGTGCGCAACATCGGCTACCGTCAATACCCCTGTCCCCAGAGTCACTGTTGTCGCTGGTGAGCGTGCGGGCAAACGAAAGTTTATTCTGTGAGCGATGCTCTGCTGATGGATTGAGCGAGACAATTCGCCGAGTAACGGGCCGAAGCGATCACAAACAACGCAGCGACGGAGATAACCAACAACTCTTTACCACTGGCCCTACTCGCGGTGGTGATGCTGCTATTGCGCCTTACAACTTGTACAAAGCAATGGAAAGAAAAGTGGCTGACGGTACTGCTGTTCTGCTAACACCAGCAACAGTCACAACAATAAAAACAATAACAGGGACCAACGTCTCGGTTGGTTGGTATTCCTATGCCATTTTACTCATATGGCGCCTGTGGGCAGCATCATCAGCGCTTGCGGCGGCAGTGGCGGTCACATTAGTAGCGGCGGCCGGGAAAAATGACACGCTGTAAGCAAACACACGGGGAGGTTGTGACGGAAGGACGAACAGCGAATGGCGAACAAGCGAAGTTAGGCAAGCTACAAAGCGACAACAGCTGCGATCAGTAAGCAGCCGGTCGTCGGTCGGTACCGCTGCCACTGTTATTGCCCTTACCAGAGAAACGAGCTGATCTCCTCCTTACTGTCGTATCCCGTTCCACTTGCCTGCTTTCATATTCTGCCCCTTTCACCTTCTATAGTTTGTTCATCTGAGATGGACCATTAACTATTCTGCGATCTCGAATCGCAGCTAGTGGTTATTGGCGATCAGGGTCGTTATCTGGTATCGAACCGATGTCTGTTAAACGACAGCCACTTGTCAACGAAGTGGATTGCGCCGTCAACGTATTGATTGACGCCTCGTGACTGTGATCGCATTTGTATTCTGATAAACGTTGTGTTAGAACTCTGCTGCTACCACTGCGGTTCTGAATAAAAGGAAGATTTACTATGCTACGGATTACAGCTGGATCGGTCAAGAGTGGTGTAGCTCCTGTGAACATGTGTTTGACCTGAAGAAGCCACAACTGCTGATAGGATAGAATTTGCTGAGGAAATTTCAAGGTTCAAAGAGAGGCGAACTATTCAAGTATGACGGCGTCGGTTAGTCATCACGAGGAGGCGTTCGGACTGAACGTACTCAATTCTGTACGAGAGATGCAACAACAGGGTGCGTGGTGTGATGCACGTATCACGTGCGCGAATGGCCGTGTCCTCTGTGTTCATCGCGTACTGCTAGCCGCAGTGTCTCCCTATTTCCGGGAGAAATTCGCGCAACAATATGTAAATATTAACGTGCAGTTCGGCTCCGACGTAATGATCCAGCTCGTCAAGTACTGTTATTCAGGCGAAATATCAATCGGCATAAAAATCTCACTCGACATTTACCTGGCAGCGCGGAAGTTCCAGCTGCACGCCCTCTACGCAACAGCTGAGCGACATCTTCTTAACAACCTCGAATCGATCGTCAGTAGTGGCCGATTCAGGGGGCTCGATGTGGAAGCTTTTGAACAAGTCGTTGAACATCTACCGATATCAAACGCCCGTCAGATCTCAATGATATTCCGGGCCCTTGTCAGTTGGCTTGAATATGACCATAATGGACGGCTGCCTTGGTTTGCTTCGATGATGACCCGCATTGGGGAAAAATATGGCTCAAAGGGCTACTACAACTTTAGGATTCTGGCAAAAGACCACAAAGAGCCCCTGCAATCTTTGCAGACGATTACTTGCCGCACGAAGTACATGCTGCTTCGAGATGCCATATACTCATACGAGGACTCGGTTCTCAACGAGGTTCAATGGAGCGACCTGATGTGCGAAAGAAAAAAGCCCAATTGCGCACTTGTCGTACCGCTGTGCTTGCAAGCCGGATTGTTTCTCTCCGTTCATAAAACGAATGATGGTCGTCTTCGACTTAGTCGACACTGGTATGGCAGCACTATAGCACACGGAGACATTAAGGTTGTGACCCAAAACCAGATGTATGTTGTCGATTGCAAAAACGCCGTGAGAATCCTGCGAGTGGACTCCGGGCAATTCCTGATGGCCGACACGAGTAAACGTGTCCCCGCGGCCCTGGATCAAATCTACAATATATCTGCTGACCAATACGATCGTCTTGTGATCTACGGATCTCGAGACGGACAAAAAATGCTGACGTATGATTGTGCTGGGGCAAGTCTAACCCTTGAAGAACCCGACAGGGTAGCGCGTGCACTCGACGTCGTTCACATTCCTGGCACGCAAATCCTCTATCAGGTATGGAGTGGTCACCTGGAAGAGATCCACATCACGAAAGACCGCTGCGTGCCCCGTTGGCCTAAGCGTGTAATCTTTTTGCCAAGGGACACCCAGGTCAGGCGCATTCTGCATACGTTTTGTGACAAGCAGGGTATCGTTATTCTTGTTCAGGACGTCTGGTCCTCCAGGCACTCGGTGTTGCGCTACTCCCAAAATCAATGGGAGATGCTGCTTCAACTCGACGGGCTTGAGCTGGGCGTATTTTAGAGCAATGATGCGGTAAGCTCCCCAAGCTAGTTGGAAGCATAATACGGGTAAGATCCCATAATGAAGTGCTGTAGCTGGATCGCGCGTAAAGCTGCTGAGGATGACGCTGTGGTGACAAGCAGGTGGCGAAGGTGCTGCAGTTAAAGTTGTTGTTATTGCAAGTTATAACGGCTGCGTTTGCGACGGTGCCCGCTGTTGTCCCGCTGATTGCTACTCGATCGATCTCCGAGCCGTCTGCTATCTTTTCCTGATCGAATTCTGTGAAATATCGCATTGTCGTGCAGTGAAACGCTGCTTGTTTTTCCCAAAACACACAGCCTTTTCTCGTCTTTAGTCGACTAGTACGGCCTGACTATCTGTACATACGCTATATTCATTCTTGTACACGATTTACTGTTATTGTTTTCTTGTTGCTGGCTCAACGAGATAACGCTCTTCATACTGTGAATAATATCAGCAATAATTGTCATAGTGATGATTGTTGTATGAAGCTGATTTATTTATTTTGATAACATCGAATTCGTTGGATGATTGTCCATTGCTTTTAGGCAGTATTGGATGCCGGCAGCTTGTTTTGCGCTGAAATTGGGCACTGAATTTTTTGATCGAACGTTACCGTAAAAGCCCGTACAAAAATGGGAAGTTTTAAGAGACCAACAGAGGTACCGTAAAGGTGCCTTTATTGGTCTCCTAGAGTGAAAGGCTCATTAAACAGCGTCGAATTTGCTGACCAAGTCGTACAGCTTGGTAGCGTTACCAAGCGATGTAGTCGAACTATTGGATATATATATATAAAATAATAATGAAATAAACATATGATGTAATAATTTAATGGTAAAGTTAATCAAAACAAATATCAAAATGTTTTATATACTATCTTCTACTGTATTGCAAATCATCTATACGGTTTTTGTTTGTACCACCACTACCACTAATAGTAATAATAAACAGACAATCGTACCACTTAGCTATCATATTGAAACGGATCGATTAAGCCCCCTATCTGTTTACGGGCGCTCTGACCAAACACACAAACTACCGATCGGCCAACTCCCAGGCTGTCATTTCATGAGTCAATTACTGAGCCATTTTGACGAAAATATAGATTAGCTAGCTTATAATACGAGCAGTTCCAGGACAGTAGACATACTATAGACAATAATTATCGTCACTGCTATCTTCATCCATTGTATGGTGGGTTTTGTCCGTATAATTGCTTTAGCAGATTGGCGCAGACAAACAACAGTCGGCCAATCAGTTTTCACTAACGGCGGCGTGTCTTTCTCGTCTCGTAAGAGAATTACATCAGACGATTTTTCCGTTATCTTATCGATAAAGAGTTAAAAACGTGAAACCCCCCTCCCCGCTCTCGGCAGCCCCCATATACAGGCTGTAAGGGCAACTAGCATCGAATCATGACGTTACGCATTCTCAATATGGCTGGCGTCTAGCAAGTAGCGCTCGGGGGACCAGTGCGTTGCTTGACTTCACGGAGATTGCAGATCTCCGAATAGATAATTGTTTTGAGTAAGTTATTGATGCAGTTACAGCCGCCAGAACAGAGATGGTACCCTGATGAAACATTGCGTGTAAATTTGCTTACGCATGATTTACCTTTTTGTCGAGTCATCCAGCTAGAAAGTAGATGCGTTTTTAGTCTCTTTTTTGCCAATAGAAATCTATTCTCTACCTTCATTTATGTCCATTGTGAGAACATAACTAGTATTAAATTTCTTATTAATTTAATATAGCCAATGAATTTTTAGCATCACTAAAAAAAGTTCAGAACATTGGCCTTCCATATGTACGCATGAACTTCATATTGCTCCTCGCTCGTTTATTTCACGCAATTGATGATATCGATAACAATGATGAGCAGAGTAATAAATACCTCATTTTATTTTTCGCCCTTGTTTCGTTGTTTGTTTCTCGTTTTTCCTTTTATTCATAGCCGTTCGTTCGTTCGTTCTCAGCACGCCATGGCCATTGTTATAGCAGCATTAGTATAACGTTGTGTTATTACTGTAATATCAGTCATCATTACTATGAATTATTGAATGTTATTATTAGGTATTGTCTGCACAAAATCCTATTTCTTCACAAGTGGTTTGTTTTTGTATGTCACCCATATCCTTTCCGCGATATATTTGCCCTTGTTATTGTGATTGACTCGCTATGATTGTTGCCTGGTCGCATCTGATGATGTCACCTTTCCGAGAGTCGTTACATTAGCACGCCTTGGCCGCGTCTTGTCAGTCGCGACAAATTTCCCAAGTTGTTGTAGCAGTAGCGTCAAGAGCGTTTCGACCGAAAACGCTTCCGTCAATTGCTGGCATCGTTCCGACTACTGGGCGTCTTTTAAGCTAATATTCCAAGAACTTTCTTCCTTTTTTTTGAAAAGCTTAATCACGTATAGATATGATATTCTGACGCCGCAGGTAACTCCCATGGAACTCTCAGCTTCCTAGTCAGGTTTCTCAGCTAGCAGGTCTACGTGTTTATCTAAATGTAGATTTTACATTTAATATACTAGGTACTACAATTGAGATTATAATTATGGACTATCAAATGGTTCCTATGTCCATTTTATCCTACACGATTTATCTGTCAGACTAATCTATTTCGATTTTCTGATTTAAATATATAAATCTCGTCCCTGCTCAAAAAGTGCAATCTCCGATTTCGCTTTATTTATCCGCTTTCTCCAGAAAAACAAAAAGCTCCTACGAACACTACGACGCTGAACGGGTTCCCTATATGTTTGTGCATCTGTTAACTTGCCCCCTTTCAAGTGTTCCCGTTTACCATTAGGCCAGTTTTGACTGACCGCATTTATGTTGCGTCCGCCAGGTTTTTCGACGATGTTGCGTCATCGTTCGCGGTACGCAGGCCGCGTACAAGATTACTGCAAATAGCTGCTATCGTTCGCACCTATTAAAGAGATCTGCCCTTTATTCGAAGCCGACAATTCTTTCTACGTATGCATGAAGCTCTAAGGCCATCAGGGCATAAGAAAGACACCCAATCAACGCGCCGACCATCACCGACCTGACCCTGATCAGACGCGTTCTAGCGCGTTCGTATCGCTTTCATCGCTACTTATTTCCTGTTGGCTGACATAGGTGTTCCTGACTGTCCGCTTTTCGATGAGGGGAAATCCGACGAACGTCGTTACCATAGTGAAGAGCATGCGCGCGGGGCTCTTGACTGCGCCATCGAACAGAGCAGACTGGGCCGCGATTCGTCGCGCACTGTTTTGCTTCTTTGTTAGAATGCTGTACCTGTTCGACCTCTCTTTCCTGCTTATCTCCCAAGCCTATTTTTTTGCCCTCCAACTATATTTGTAGCAATAATAGAAGATTAGAGCCAACATTTTCCGTCGATTAGCAGAAATAACGGCGTTAGTAATAATAACACATCATATTTGTGAATGCGGGAGGGTAATAATTATCATAATTGTAATGTTCCAGCAATGAAGGTGTTCGACACATGTATCGTTATTATAACTTTTCCTTTTATAGCGGCTGACCACGAAAAACAAAACGATTTGATGAGTTATTTTCAGCCAGCGATTCTCAGTGGTTTTTACGGTGTAACAGGAATATATATATATATATATATATATATATATGGTTTTCGTTATTACCTATTGCACTAATGTAAATGTTACTAATACATCTACATCGGCAATATAATATCATCTTTAGCGGAATTAAGTACGCAGCATCCCTCCTCTTTTGTCATCACTTCCACTTATTTTTCCCTAACTTTTCACATTTCGTTCAACTCTGTTTTGCTTGTTCACCCCAGAGAGATTGTCCAGACGGCAAATTTTATCCTCTTTATGTTACGGAAGATTGTCGGAAAGGCTATGAAGGGAGTGCACGTTAGTACGATGGGCGCACGGACTAATGTCGATCGGAGACTCTCGAAGGGAAGAATATTTCTCGCCATTCCTACAATGGTGGGAAAAGTGGAGGAACTTAATTTTGCACCAATAAGCATCGCGACTACTGTTACTATCGTGTATATCATTAAAAACAATATTACTAGGATATCATATATTGTCGTGGTTCCTGCGTGCTGTCATCCTGAAGTGACGTTTTTGTAAGTTTTCATCAATATATTATCTCATCGCCAACTTGCTCATCATCGTAGTCAATATTGATATTATGGCATTACCGTTTTGTTATAAATAGTATCCGTATTTCAGCCGGTAGTTCTTGAGCGAAAAAGCTTTCCATACACAAACATCAATGCTGATGTCATTGTTATCGTCGATCGGCGTTCCGAAAAAGAAGAGGAAAAAAAGGACGAACTATAGCCAAAACTAGACGTGGAAGAACGTGACGCTATGCACGCGCGGTATCGCCACCACCATCACCGACACCATCGTTGTTAGCATGCCTTCTCTGTCTAATAGATATCGTAGTGTACTACAACTTTTGCACGACATGAATTGCATCACGTATTTTTCATTTTTTGCCCAGCTCTATACCTTCCTGCAAACGCAAACCAGATGAGTCATTTCTCATCTCTTCCTTGTAGCTCCCTTCGTTTTCTATTCGCACCGTGAACGCACGCTCCCTCGAAAACTCCCGTACTGGTAATGCGTCTAACCCGTAACTTTAGACCGTTCTTCTAGATCGGTCATGGACGTTCGACACCTATCTTTCGATTCCCTCAGCGTATCGCGCGAATTGCATCTGCCCATCTTCACACGCGCGTTTCTTCTTTCTTTCTTTCTTTTCTTTTTCTGATTCTTCGTCATGCTGCTTTCATCCCTGTATCATAACCAGGATATTTTCCAGTTTTTTTTTTGCTTTCCACATTCTTCGAGAGGGTGACGTGAGGGATTGGCGAAAGTTGCGCCCCGGTCAGGCACCTCATTTTTCCACTACTTATTGACATAGCAGAACAGAGAGACCGAGAGAAAAGGTCAGTGGGAAAGATATTGCTTACAGATTTTGCCAAAATTTATTTTCTCTGTTTCAGGTCAAAAAAAGGCCAATTTCTTGTTATTCTTACTGCCACCAGTTGTGTGATCAGTTCTTTGATTCGTACCGTGTATTTCTTCATTTCATTACATAGGGCAAACTTATTCGAAAAAAACAGCTATTTCTTAGAACGTTCCAGGAATGGCAGTAGTGATTAGTATTTAAAACGGAAGAATGGAGAAGCTGTTGTTCTCCGCGAAGGATCGCCGTTCGTTATTAACCGTTACGATTTATTTCCCATTCTAGTACACTTCTTCGCATTTGTGTTCATTCCGAAAGTCTCTTCCCGTCTATTTGCCCCCATTCCTGCGTTTGTCACCAGAAGCTGTTCGCGGTGCTATCTTTCCTACAGTGTTTATTGTAATAATAATATTCAGCATCATCATCATCATCGTATAGTAACCGCAATAGCAATAGTAAGGTTTGTCGTGCCATTAAGAAGATTCATTCTCTGCCCCACCTTCGACTTTGAGCACATTCAATCACTAGTGAAGATCATTAGCATTTTCATCAATATCAGCATTGTTACTATAATTCATTGGAAATTATTCTTAACCTCGGCATCGTTATAGGTTGTTCGTACTTGTCCGCCAATTTTTTTTTTTTTTTTTTTTAATGTTAATTCCGCCATTGAATGAAGCTTTACTTTATGTTGATTAGTAATCATCTTATTTTTACTTTTATTTCTCGGAGTTTCTCGGTGTATTTGATTAACGTAGGACTTTTTATGTATGTGGTTGTGTCTTTCCGTGTTTGTCTGTCGCTCTATACGCATCGTATCATCCGATCTTCACCATCGTTATTACTGTGACTTTTTACCTTATTTGCTATTTTCATTGTATAGGCAATTTTAGTCTTCATCTCAATTTTTTAATAGCTATGTTTCCGTTTTTTGACGAAACGTTTATGATTTGTTAATTAGTCAAACTCATATTCCTATACCGCCATTGTTCTTGGTAATCATTTTATCGAGATCACTGCTTCGGCCGCGTGCGCAGCTCAACTTTATAATATATTATATAATGTATTATAGCCCCGCGTCCTTTGCCAGCGGCGCACTCAATCCAGTTCGTAGAAAATGCATATTGCACCCGACGGGCTACAACTACAAGAAATAGCATTCCTCGAACAATTATATATATATATATAATTAAGAATAGTCATTTTGTCTCGTCTTCTTTCGTTCTCTCATTCTATTACTAGCCGCTTCTCTCACTCTGTTCATCTTTTTTTCGTCCTTTCACGCTATTGTATATATAGATTGGCATTATATAATAAATATTAATAGTTATATTATTGATATAAGATATATATATATATATATATTCAGTAGCATCTCAACTAAGCTGATGTGGGAGAACATTATTCTGGCGGGTTCTGGCTGCGTCCTAGATTGTGTTCATATGCTGACGCATCTCCGACATCGCGCCTATTACCCAACACTTTTACTGATAATATTGTTGTTTTTAGTTAGAGAGCAATTATCAGTGCTTATATCAGTATCAATTGAGAATATACTTAATCTATTAAGTTTCTCCTGCTTATTTAGCATTCGGATAACATTTATGGAAACCAACTGAAACGAGGTATAAGACACATATATCTATTACCATCCTTTTTACTATTCGTACTAATATAAATTGGTGGCAAGAGTAACCAGTTAGTTTAGAGAGAGAGAGAGAGAGGGAGGGCTACAAAGCTTGTGACCATACACAAACTGTGTGTTGCTTCGATGGCTTAGTTAGGATGTTTGGGGGGTCTGGAAGGGTGATTGTTTGGGTAACTTTTTTCAGGTTATCTTTGACGGAAGTTATGAGGACTAAAATAGGTTGCAGTTGTCCTACTCTTTGTTGCTGCTGCTGTTGTCGAAGTTATTGTTTCTGTTGCTGTTGGCGATAGGGCGAGATGCCGTCCGCTCAGGGGGTATACCGCTAGGGGGCGCTTGTCTCAAGTCGCGGCGATGTCCGTCTGGTCAAACGCTCAGAACGCTCTCGGTCTGGTGATAAAATTATGGCGTTCTTACGATAGTGTAATACGCTAGCACTATTATTGGCGTCCGCTTGTTTGCCTGTTAGACTTGCGCAGACGATCGGTGTGGCATATTCTTCAGATTTTTTTTGTCATTTTTTCAGTTGTTGCTCGCATTCGTTCTTTGGGTATTTGTCTCGGTCAGACCGCGGTTTTTGTGATATCTCTTTCACGAGCCAGTCTTCTTCACTCTTTCTCGTTTATTTGCATTCGCTTCTGTTTAGTTTCGTACGAATTCTCCTTTCAGCATTATTTTATAATTGCTTGCTGCACAGTCGGCTAAGCCGTACGCAAGGTGGGCGCTTCCATGCAATGTCGTACGCCCCTCTCACTTCATGTACCTCTTGAGCGAGCGCTCCATATTGACGCGATGGCCAACCTGTTTGACACCGAGCGCGATAAAGTCGTTCTGAGTCATCTGTAGCAACTTAACGCCATTCACTCCATGGAAGTTGGGCTTGTACTCCTGAAGGAACAAAGACTCCAACCAGTCAGCAACATCCCGCTGGGTCCACTGGTCAAGCGATTTCATACGGAACTCCCTTTGGACCTGAAGTACAATAGTTAAGAGAAAATTATACTAGATGCTATCTTGGATTTATGAATTCTACAAGTACGCGCCAGTTCACGTGATTACTCTGGCATGATAAAACGAATTTACTGAACGGGCTCTATGCAAGTTCATAGAATAAATGAAAGTTTATTCACTCTTCGCGATAGAGTGGATGTTCCGGCATCCGATCAATAATGAGACGCGCTATGCCTTATGGCATGTCAAAATGCAGATCGTAGGTATATGGCCTACCGTTCGAAGCCTAGCTAGGTCGTGTCTCTCCACCTGCAGAACACCTTGCTGTTGCTGGGCCACCTGCTGCTGCTGCTGCTGTTGCTGCTGCTGCTGCTGCTTCTGCAGTTGATACTGTTGGTATTGTTGTTGCAGACGCGACTGCTGCTGGTGTGGCTGGGACTGGTGAATCTGGCTCATGCGCCCCCCGATTGTACCAAACTGTTGGCGTGGATCCAGGGGCTGGTTTTCCCACCCGGCCTGGTTCTGCCGCACCATGCGCAGAGTTCCACCGCCTAGAGACCAAAAACGAGGAAGAACACATCATTTACAATGTTAGATTTAAATTAGAACTATTCTGTAGCACTATAGCTAACGTTGATATCCAGCAACGGCCTATACAGCTGGAACAGCAACAGAAATCTTCACAGTATGACCACATTTGAAGTCAATAGGAAAAACGAAAATGGAACACTGATAACTAAGGTGGTTAGTAGTGTTCATTAATGCAACGAGCAGGTACCCTTCTTCAGAAATCATCCTGTCTCAGGTCCATGTCATGACATATGCATCGATCATATGCAGTAGGTAAACGGAAGTAACATAAAAGGAGGTGAAAATACATGAGAGTACGCGTAGCAAACGAGAACAAGCATAGAGGCGCATCGCGGCATCCTAATGTGCTCGTCAACATACTCCGAATTCAACAACAGTACGTGAGGAAAAAACAATAGAGTGTAGTTGAGCGAGGGAATTCGCAGACGACCTAATCATCAAACATCACCATCATTCTTAGCACTAGAGTCAAAATCACCATAGCCACCAACTCCCAAATGATTTGATTAACGCATTCACCTCATCTAATTCATTCCATTATTCATACTATTTATTGCAAGCACGTATAGGTTCACATTCATTCACAGTTTATTCCATACACGCACAGCATATGACAAAAAGAAGACTCCGAGTAGCAAACAAGGCCGCGGAACACCGACAGCCGTGTACGGCTTCAGCTGAACCTTCTGTGCAGCAGCTGTCAGCGTGCTCAAGTCATGGCCGTCATAACTCTAAGCTTGTTTGCTTGTTGCTGTTATTGCTGCCTACTCTACCTGTGAAGCCTGCTGGCAGGCCAGCAGAGCAACCGTTTTGTTGCTGCTGTTGTTGCTGCTGCTGCTGCTGCTGCTGTAACTGCAGCCTCTTAGCGTATGCCTCATAAGCGGCCTGCTGTTGTTGCTGCGCTATTTGCTGCGCGTACTGCTGTCTCAGGTCCGGAGAGGCTCGATCTGAGGATTACACCATCACCGCCATTGTCATCATGATCAATCACAGGACATCAACACCACGCAATCCATCAATCAGACATAAGAAAATCCAGCTTGTATTGCTTGTCATATGTCGTAATGTTTTCTCGTCCTTTTTTTTTAATACGGTCCGTACTGCTATATAGATCAATCGTTTCGGACCAGTTTGCATAACTAGACGCACAGGGGCGCCTATCCGGTCGTAGATACAACAGGGGCACCAAATTCATCCTCTGGCGGGTAATTGACCTTTACTCAGTCCTGCATATTGTGCTAAACAAATGGCTATAGGTAAGCTTACGATGCGATCAGGGGAAGAACATTTAAAACGCCTGAAGGTCGACGAGGACGAAGACGCTTAGTCAGACATAGAACCAAACAGAGCCAGATTGAAAAAAAATCAAGCTCAAACCCGTTACCGGAGTGTCGATCAATAATAAATATCAAGCTCAATCGAAATACGAATAGTACCGTATCATTGTTACGCTATGCGTCTAATTGGATGTATAATCGCTAATTACAGTCGATTGTACCATTTATGTAGATACAATTGGAAACTGTCGCTGGAACTGGCGCGGATTAGACTATCTAGATTACTTTTGCTCACTTTATAAACAGAAATAAACATGAAGATAGAAAATGATTAGCATTATGGCTTTACGTGTATGCGTTAGGGTGAGTCATTTAAACAGCGAGATACTGCGCAACGGTACGTCATCACCGCGAAACCTATCGTTGGGGTGAGTAGTCTTATCTCAGCAAGAGGTGAATAAACGCAATAAAATAATAACACGCTTGTATACTATAGAACGAATGCAAATCTTCATCATATATACCTAAATAAATGTTTTCGTTGACGAAAACGACAACACGTAAATGGCTTTTACATTAGATATAAGCAACGTTCTGGTAAGGCCTCTCGGAGGTCACTGTGAGGCGAAGGGTATTGTCATAAAATTGAGCTGTTTTGATCTAAATAACACACCACACACACACACATAC
>NW_019214030.1:18701-28223 GCF_002532875.2 Varroa jacobsoni
ACACACACACACACACACACACACACACACACACACACACACACACACACACACACACACACACACACACACACACACACACACACACACACACACACACACACACACACACACACACACACACACACACACACACACACACACACACACACACACACACACACACAGACACACACACACAAATATATATATAAAGGATACTAGATAAAAATTAATCGTTTTGCTCTGAGCATTATTATATATAAGGATTATTGATACCAGATCTTTTACATACTACTTAGGTATGATGATAGTTTTCATCCGTAAGATACAACTTAGCTGAAGTTCTACTGACGACTTACTTTTTCGTAGCTCGTTTAAGATCGACCACGCTAACTAATGTAGCTAAATGACATAAGCTTCCCAGTGTGTATTTCTTAGAATTTCGGTTGCTATTACTATATCAGTTATAACAATTAAACCATACATTACATAAACCACTTGTTCCACACACCTACAATATCTATGCAGTAAAAAAAACAAATTGCTTAAAAACATGGAAAAATGCTTAAAAATGCTCTAAAAAATGGAAAGCTCCGCAACCTCCGTAAAATGGGGAGAATACGCGGGTCAAAGCCAACGTCGAATGTCCTTCGCTCGATCTAATAAGTAATTGAGATATGGCGATAAGATCTAAAAGCGTCATCAAGTGCTTTCGCTTGTCGTGTCAACGGTCTACGCGTCTCTTGAAAAAATTGAGATAGTGAACTCATTGCAAGCGTTCATTTACGCCCAGTATCTTGCAGTAATATATGTCGCTAATATCCATTGCAATTACCATCGTCACCCTATGTTCGAACCTATTTGACAATGTTTCCTCAGGACGATGCCATTCTTCCACATGCAGCCTCTCTGTCTGTAGAGACCATATTGAGATTGAGGCATGCCTTGTTTATGGCGACCGCATGCTCCAGACGGGTTTTTTGTTGATTAAAATTCCGTAAGTTGCATGTGAAATACACCGTACGCATTTTTAACAGGCCTGGAGTCAATTCACGGGGAACCGTTTTCTACTGCATTTTCAGTATGTGAGTTAAAAGTCTGTAACACGTTTTATATGAAATTATATTATTATAAATTATTATAAGGGCTCATAGAGCCCTTAGTTTCCAAACTCCGATTCTGTGCAAAAAGTATTTAATTGCAACAATGCATTCTTGTCCTTCAGGTCGTGACGTCTGGTCGTCCTCTCCTTGGTGTTCAATAGTCCAATTTCTGTTCTCACCATTCGTGCACTATGCTTTTGCTTAAGGCCTTCTTGTCCAGCACCTTCACCAATTTTCGTAGCGCTGTGGCTCTTGAGGAACAGTAAAATGATTACTGAGCGTTTTGACTTTTTTAACTTACAAATATTCTTTCTGAACTAACTTCTCTTGAAATAAATTCAGCCACAAGTTTCTTGTGAATCGGGACATCGTCTACCAATAGTGCATAGTTAAAAAGTTATGCAACTTCAAAGTGTCTCAGGTTCACTTGTCAAAAACCTAATAATACACGGCTAGTAATCGAAACGTGCGCCCCAATCAATCTACTATTCCTTCAGTTTAATATACTGCTGAATATTTCCATAAAACTTTTGCACAAATAGCTCTACGATTCTTCCTCGGTCTAATTTTCAAGCTATCCCTGCTTGTTAATATAGGTAAAACTCAGAAAAAAAAACGATACCTACACTCGCGGCTAATGCCGATAAGCAGAAATAACAGTCAGAAGTAGTACCAAGATGAAAATTTATTGACAGAGCGCTATTCCCGTGCAGACGAACGTGTCTTTCGACTTGTTCCATTACAGTAGTTATCATGGGTGTAACGGGCGCATATTTTAATAACAAACCCAACAATGCGACTAAAAAATGTCTCGTTTACGTTCATCGCCACCGAGATTGATATTTACTTAATTCACGCCCGTATTACATTTATGTAGGTGATTTCATCTTGCATATTTCTCTGAAGACAGAAGAAAATTACCCGGTTCCTTACGTAGAATTTCTAGCTGGGGGGTTTTCGACAAAGACTTGAGAATCGGTTTAGGATATCATCCACGATTCAAAATCAGGCACCAATTAACATTCTAACCGTATGGTTTTATTTAATCGGAGTATGAGTGTGACGCAATGCTTTACATCAGTCGGATCTAAAAATAATTCGCGTCTCTAGGTCTTTCAAACGTTTCCAACGGTTTGTGGTGACATAAAATATGTTTGGTCACATTTGCTTGTCTAAGAATACAATGTTACTGCAGCCCCTCTTCCTCGGTTACCTTTTCCGATCATTATCGGAGCTCTGACTGGGGTTAGCTACCACTGTTTACCTTCTTCAAAATCTCGTACATACTCACTATATTGTTAGTATTCGGTATCATGGCTATTACGGCGGTTGTTGCTTTGTCCCTGCAGGACATTATGACAGTCAATATAATATTGTTTTAGTTGCTGACGCCCAGCTCAGTAACAGGCAACTTGCTCGTTTGTGCAATAGATCGCCCGTATCTTTCTGACGGCCCTACTATCAGCACTAGTGCATTTGTGCTACTGCTAATGTGATTAGAACCACACAACTGTGAAAGATGTCGACCATCAAAGACTGCAGTATGTTGTTTCTCTTAACTTCCAATCCACCGATGACGTATTCTGTAACGTGTGTTAGCGTGTCGTGGCCAAGTTATAGGAATGATTCCGATACTAGCGAATTTCGACGAATACCCATCGGTACTTCCGTAATTATCAAACGCCTCTCTATCATGCGCTTAGCCGCACGCCGTCTCGTATCATCTGGTCTATTGAAACAGGAACACCTTTTGTGGTGACAAGTATCCTGTGAACCTATCCAAGGTCGCTGCCTGTCCGAACTACTAAGCTAATAAAGTGGCAGTTATTATAGGTTTTTGTTTGTTTCTCTGTCCGACGTCTAAAGATAGAGGAAGCATCATCGTTCAATGCCAATGAACGTTTTCGTTATTGCGTTACCGGGGTCGTTACTGTCGCCACCGTTGCCTGTTGTTGGCGCTGTATCTGTCGCCGTCGTCTCTGCGTCCCTCGGCGGAAAACAAATGGACGCGAGCTGCATACGTTTAGCGTCGGATGAATTTTCCGCGACACGACGTATGGGGACCGATTCACGTGATGGATGGGAATAGTTAGTGGCTACACTGTTGTGCGCCTGTGCCGCGAAGCGCCAGGCAGTGATAAACAACCAGCAACATTTCTGACGGAAGTAGTATCAGCGCTCTCAGCCTTCGTTCCGTTTGTATTGGCCAATCCTCATGCGAATTAAGGGCGAAACGTACGACAGGGATACAGACGCCAACGCCACTAACATCAAACACAGACGCTGGGGGAAGCAGCGGTGAACATCGTCATCACGAGCGTCGGTACCATCGGCGTCACCAATTAACAACAGCGACAGTGTGAGTTCGACGCAAGACAAACGAACTGACAAAATATAGCTGAATTAGGAACACTATTGTTTTAGAAATGGACGGTTTAGTCGAAATAGCTGGCTCGCGTTCGATGCTGTTATTGTTTAACTATAGTACAGATATTACAGCTGTTGATGGTGCCGAAGAGCAGTGCCCTTCAACGGTGCCCGTTATGATGCCCGCACTCTAAACTATTAATAAACTGCACGTAACTAAAAAGCAGGATACGTGATGCGATACGAGACTGCACGGGCCCGCCAACATTAGCCGGCGCGATGATAATAGTTGTTATTTATAACACGCACACACATATTGACCACCATTTGTCTTCTCCCAGTTCAATCTGCACCGTTCGTAAGAGTTTGTCTTCGCGCAGTATCAGTCGAATTTTCTAAAATTGAATCGTGTCGCTACTCACCGTTATGCTGCGCGATAACTATACTATGCCGTACTGCTGCATGTCTGCGAACATCAATGACGCAACAGGGATTTCTTTTCACACCAATCGTAAGGATGTTCCAGACTCCTAGTGCTGTCGCTCAGACACGCGCGAGTCAAGCACAAGTACGAACAAAACGTATATTTCAACGAGGATGGCAAATCACCGATGCGTGTATAACTAATTCCGCTTGGCAATGCGCGAACAGACGTAAAAAACGGCGCAGTGACGTCGTGCGTCGAAGTCAAGTGATGACCAAAGTCGAATTATATGTATTTGTTACCAGCCAATTTCAAAATAAGCTGTCTACAGTATAGGCGTGAGTAAATGACGTCGTACATAAGTTGTTTCATGTTTTTCTTTGTTTCATGTTCAGCCCTAACTGACTTTTGCTTGTTGGATTTCGTTTATCCGTTTTAGTCAGCGATTTTCACCCGCAGACGCCTATTCAACGGACTGACGTAAAACTACAGCTTAAACTACTTGCACAATGGCACATTCAGTCGGCTAACTCACAAAACACAAAATTACCGTCGTACGGGGAGCGGGTGGATTCCGCTCCTCGTCATGCTTGCCCCTTGTCATCCTGTTATTATCCCCGAAAACCTTCTTGACAATTCGCTGTTTCCCCAGCTAAAGTGCATATGTTTTTTTAAATTTAACCTTGAATATTTATTTTCCATTACTCATTTTCGGTCATAGAGCTTCCGTCGAAAACAATCAAAGCAATCTGTTAAACTGTCAATATATACTGTACATCTAAAAGTCAGGTCATTTAGTAGTTGTCTCGTCTCTTACTCAACGACTGGTAGCTAGATCAGCAGACATCTGCCCCTTCAGGCTAAATATATGTTACGGCCCGCTGCGCATTTGTTTTTGTTTGGACCCCAGCAGTATACCGGTCTCACTATATGTAATATCGTTTCCGTAATGGATTTAAAGGTGTTTACCGAAAACCCCTCATGATCAGCCTTCCTCAAATGTAACTACCGTGCCTTCATGTTGCAAAGTACGCGCGACGTCAAGGCAAGACGTCCGCATATTGGCCGCATCTATCAAACAATACCGCCATACATTATTGCTTGATGATGGACAGGAAGCTTTACGTGACAAAACATCCGGTAGAGACGACGTTGCCGAGCTGTTACCCCGCTATAGCAGCTGCTGCAATAAGCAACAGTAACAGCTTTTTTGGGGAAATCCTCCCGAAAAACTTCGCCATTGTACCTATGCGCATGTGCGTGAGTGCCTTTGTGCGAGACTATTACAGGTATGCATAGACGATCATGCACGTAAGGTAACAATAATCGATGCAGGAAGTTTTAAGAGGCGAGGATGCAGATGAAACTTACCAAACGCTACTGCTGTCAACAATAATAATACGTATCTGTATTACGTAAAAGAACAGCTAGTAAAGTTGTTTGGTAGCATGCTAAACCGCTGCAGTCACTCAAGCCAGACGTTCATAATTGATAAGAAGCAGAACGACACGATAATTCGATGTTGATTAGACAAGCATTAATATTATTTTTATATATGTAAGTTGGAAAGTATATGTGTATTACTGTGGTGTGTAGGCTTTACTCTAATCTGACTGAATTAGATACCGTCTCGTTGTTTGAGTGTGTTCTCAATATCGCAGTATAGTAAAATCGACCTATTCTGTATCTGTGCTCAATGTAGCCAGCTCTTTCTGTGTGTACATGTCACAAATTGGTCACTGGCGGGAAACTGATTTCTCTGATGGCAAAATCGACGGTTACTGGCAAAGTAAAAATGCAGACTGACGAACACATCTAGTGGAACCATTCTACCACCGTCTAGTCAGTATAGATGATCAAAATACGTACAGAACAATTTAATCAGTTTCACAAACGTTGGTCTCTCGGAGCTCGTAAGGTTTGTAAAGCACGCGCCATTGTTATGCTACTTAGCACGTGAATCCACCATTCGTTCGTCGGATCAACGGGACATTTCGAAATTATTCTAGCCTACGTCATTGAGGCGTTGGCAGCATTGCAGTGGCCAGTTCCAGGCTCTCTTTCTGTGGTATTCAACTAACAATTAACGGAAACTGAGACGTAAAATGCAACGCATGACGCGTCAAAGGCATCGTCCTTCTCCGTGCGGATTGGTTGTATCGGCGTAGCAATGTACCTAAATCCGGCTTGCTTGAATTTATCGGGACTGTGCAATTTCTACTCCGTTTCTGAAGGTATTATTTCCGCAATAGATACGCTCCATTTGGTGTACCCCCTCTAAACAGTAGCAGAACACGTAGCGGCATTCATGAATTCCAATGCTTGCAATTCCATTCCACTGTGTAGTATATATGTATATGTATATATATATATATATATATGTGTATATATATATATATACATACTGTCGTAAAACGAATTAGAGAGTGAGTATCATATCAAACACGATTCGAGAAGTAATTTAGTGAACAAGAGCCAGCCATGACGATCTCATTCATATGACCACAGATTATATTTTGAATTCATCTATACACTAAGACAACAGGTCGATTACAAACCTTTACCAAACCAGGACATTTTTGAAGCTTGTTTATCGTTATTACAGTGATCATTTGTGCTTTCATTGCATCGGCTGACTCGAGTGATTAATAATAGTAAATGTAATGTACCTGCTTGCTCAAGAACGTTTCTAGTTGTCGTATTTAGAGAACTGTTATAACTGACGTACGCACCCGAATGTTGCTGTTGAAGTTGTTGTCTCTGTTGCTGAAGTTGTTGTCGTTGTTGTTGCTGTTGCTGCTGCTGCTGCTGCTGCTGAAGTGCGGCCTGGTATGCCGCCTGTTGAGCCGGACTCAGTTGGGCTAATAACAAGAGGTCGAGAGAGCATATATTATTATTGCTATTCCTTGTACCATGATGTGGTAACTCTTAATTTTTTTTATTGGTTACATTCGACCCCAGGATTACCTGAAATTCATGTGATTCACATCTGTCAAGCTTTTGCGGATGCCGGTCCTTTTGTGATTCTATTAGCCGTCCCGTCGGCCAAAAAAGCTTGAATTTATCGGATTTTACAATAAAACCGACATCGCTCATTTTGCGTGTAGAAGGCGGCCTTTAATCTATTTAGTGCATAATTACAGTAGCGTGTCGTGGCACGGAAAAGCGCTTGGTTTCATCCAGATATAAATCTGACGCCCGGATATCAGCCCTAAATATGGTAACTAAGACAAGTCAACTGACCAGCTGCTATACGAAGAAGCAAAGACTCATAGATTACGATATAATGCCACCATTGAATTTAGTAACGTAAAAACACAGCCAGCAACGATCTTCACCATATTTATGAGGCCGGATAAACGCAGACGCGGTTATAGTTCGGCTGCTATCACACTTGAATAGTACTGCAGATCATTAAACTTTGAGCACTGGCGAACTTTGTAACAGTACTATTAGATTTCAATAAAGATATTTATTTGTTACTTGAATGCGCAATGCGTGTCACTATTTATTTGTCAAAAAAAGAAACTCGTTGGCCTAATTATCTAACCTGGTGGACTTTGTTATTGCTCAAAAAAGGCCCCTTCTGCCTAATCACCTAATCTATTGGACTTGGCGGCTGGATATCTTATCTATTGATGCTTGATAGCGATAGATCATGGACCGTGCCGCTACTGTTTGAACGTGTTCGTAGAAGTTCATTCATTGGGATAATCCACTTTCAGGCCTTAAAGTCAAGGCTATGGAAAAGAACCTATAGGCTTTGCCCATGGTCAACGTAACGTTCCGCTGACTTGAATAGTCGGCAGCGACTCTTCCGTCAGGCGAAACTTCGACGCATAGAAAAGATTTAGTCGGACATATTTTTAACGTAGTACAACTGCTTTTCGCCTATCTATGACACGCTGTCATTCCTATACCCCAAAATGCCTACGTAAATAGGCTACATACAAACGTTTTCTTACACATCGCTTTGACAGCCGGACGATTCCTTTATATCATAATTACGTTAGCAAACTGTTGGGCGAGCATTCGTTCTAACTGTTTCGTGTGCATAGCACAAGTATACTATAAACATATTCTTTGTCCATGTACGTAGATGCGCTAGGCTTCAATATGGCTATGATTGAACATAGGTTAGAAGTAGCCGCATAACGACGCAAGAAGTTCTCTGGTTGCCTCACTTGCTTTCAAGGCCTGCCACTATGCTTGAGACGACACTCTCAGTTTAGAGAAACATTTTTGTACTATAAAAAAACTATCGAAAGAGATCTTCTCACATAGGGCGACTGTAAATAACCGGCCATACTATACTACTGTCTTTCATCCTAGCCGATAGGGGGAAAATGCATATGGATTCCATGAGTATATTGAGCACGCTGTGAAAGTGAAATTCTGGAGTTTTCAGTCGATTGACAGGTAAAATGTATGCGTTATATTTCTCTTTATGAATTTTCTGCTGAAATACAGATGACGTATGGCCGTGTGACGTGTGCGAAACAGAGCGGCGGCAAACGGCACTTAAAGTTGGGTATAGGTATAAAGATTCAAGTGCATATATTTTCTGTGACGTCGTGATAAACTGACATCTAACCCATAAACATGAATATATAGAACCAATGTGCGATGGATACTTCCTTGTATGACAATATGTGTTTTAGCCCATTGGAAAGAATCGCCCGAGAGGGTTGGCCTGAGAGAGCAGTTACAAGTTCCTAACGCTAGCAAAAGAACTGTCACGGACAGTTATAAGGAATGAAGGTACATTATTGGAGGCTTGCTGGCTTCTACTCCGGAAACATCTTTTGGGCTATGTGATGACCGGCAACAATCGAATCAAAACTAAATCAAACGTTGTTCCAGCTTAAAAACAGGCCCTGTCAAGGTGTCAGTAGAACCAGAGGTACAGAAGCGGAAGGGATCGCGCAAATGGTCAATCGCAACCGCTAAATCTTCTGGACGATCCTTTACAATTGTATATATGTGGCTATAATGTTTACGATCTCAACCCGGTCAGGTTGTAAATGAACTCATAGCTTCTTCCACGATGTGCTCCCCAAAGCGTCGACAACTCAAAAATACCAGGGGTATTTATTTTTATGGCTACGTTTTCAATGTGAGGATAGCTCTGTACAGATGCTACTGAGCTATAAATGTACACCTTGAAAGACAAGATGTACTGAACATATTAGCGGTTCCAAAATCAACTAAAATGTGGTTCAATACTAGGAGATCCAGGACCGTTTGAGCTATCGAGGTCCTATCTTTCATTGTGGAGATTTCGAAAAGCACAAGTGCTTTGGGCCTGCGCGCTCAACCAATGACAGTATCAGGCTTACCGGCATGTACAGCGTCAGACAATTTGTAGGTAAATGTTTAGCTTGCATTTCCGGACCAAAAGGCGCCTTATTCACAATAATTTTCAAAGCATTTTTGAGTTGTTAAAAAACAAGATTGTAAATTTGACTAAATAGTTATGATGACTACTTAGAATACTTAGCAAGATGCCTGTTCCCTCTGAGACGCGTATATGAATTGCAACGCACTCAAATGGGTTTTTATACGTGCCCTGCGTGGTAGATAATTTCTTTACTGCTAATATGGAACGGTTCAGTTCTGAACCCTTTAATATCTATGCACAATAAT